>NC_134701.1:202918600-203096100 GCF_043290135.1 Rhipicephalus microplus | reverse complement strand
GGCTCCACACTACAGGGCGCTCTGCCGTACTCATCGCAGAAAAGCTTTTCAAACATGCGTATTTCTTAAGGCTTTTTGACCGGACACAATCATTAAATAAATGTTTGGCCAACAGGTCAACCACTATTTCTGTCATGCATCATTGGCAAGAATAACAGAGCTGAGCTAGCTGTCAAGTATTCATTTTAGAAGACAGGGCATGCAAACACGGGCATCGGAAAGAAGTCGAAACAGCGTTTGTGATGTCTTGGTTTCTTTCATGTGCCCGTGTACACAAAACCTTGTGTTTTAGATTAATCAGAAGTAACATTTTCTATATATTGTGCACTGCGCTAGCATAGTCTATAGGACACTATAATTAACAGTTTAGTACACTTTCCTTCCTTATTACCAATGCGAACAAAACTCTTTGAAAAGCTCGCATACGTGGCCTTCGAGAAACGTTGAGTGTGTAACGCTTTGAGACGCTAATTATACAATTGTGTAGACCACTTCTTCTTGCTATTTGTATCAAGTAGATGCTAAGAAATTGCAAGACATATCCTACAGTGGCTGAATTGAATATCCTGCATAATAAATTTGTCCTAAGTTATCTTCATTTTATAGTGCACTAATACTTATGATCTCTATTCTGAAGGCACTACCACGTCTAACTGGTCGTGCGACGTGCAGCTTTTTGCAAACAATGTGAAAAGCAGAATTGTTTTTGCTCAAGATCGACATAACCAAAACTGAATTTTTCCTATATTTCTAGCCTGAGATTTGATTCTGTTAGTACCAAAATAATTATCAACGAGCTCAGAATAAATATCTCTTTATTTGCAACTTGATTATAACGAGTTACAGAACACACAAGTTGAACACTTATGTGATTATTCTTGTTGCAATAGAATACTGGGTGCCTTTAAATAGCGTTGTAGTGATTCGACACATTTACAGACAGTTCTTCATAGGTGGCATTTGAACGGGTGAAGTTGAACCGGTGTAGCTTGTCATTCTTGCCGGCAGGCAGCTGTGTTCTCAATTTGGAGAATAAGATGTCTGTGCTCAATAAAAGCTCGAGACCAGGTTTAAGAGCAATGTCCCACTATGTAGTAATGTAGTAATATTGAAATAATATAACAGTTCATACGTGGCATTACATACTTGAGTGAAAATTAAATAATATAGACGAATAGCTGCAGTCCAGTATTGAACACAGCATCTCAGGCGTATCGCTTTCCGCTGTAGCTTGTGAGCTAAACGCTCTTGACGTACCAGCGTAACCTCTTTGGCTTTAGCGGGACGGCTGCTCTGACACATTGGTGATGGGAGAAGAATACTGTAGCATCATTAGGTATAGCCTAGGGCCAACTTGTGAGCTGTTCGCGACATTTCTTTGTCAGGATTCCTGTAAGGAGTGCAACCTATTGTTTAAATTTTGTTGTGATGGTTTTCTTGCTCTTTTTCGTAACACACAAGTTCGTAACTGAACTAATCGTAGTATTTCTAAAGATCCCGTAAAAAAGACTTAATAAAGTTCAAAGCAAATGAAAGTCGTCCTGTTTTCGACAATTATATCAGCAACCCCTGTATTGGCTGAATTAGCGCTTGAGGGATGTTCCATGTTTAAAAGCTTTTAAGCCAGACTAGGTGAAATTGCGTGCGTGCCCAACGCACGTTTAGAAAGCGCCAAGGAAGAAATAACTACAGTGAAAATATAAATCCAATTGGAAAACATTCAATTTCACGGTGCACTGTGATGCTTTATTCCTTTGTGTTTTTTAGGGGCGAAGCTCCTTAGGGCGTGGGCTGTGCGTCCCCTGTAGCCTGTATGTAGCCACCTCTAGTTTAGTTCTTGCAGTGTTCACTAGATGGCGGTACCGTCCCCTGTATGTAGCCACCTCTAGTTTAGTTCTTGCAGTGTTCACTAGATGGCGGTACCGTCTCCTGTATGTAGCCACCTCTCGTTTAGTTCTTGTAGTGTTTACTAGATGGTGGTACTTGTAGCTGATGATGAAAAGATGCAAGATGTTATAAACTTGAAAGCGGTACTTGTAGTTGATGAAAGACGCGAGATCTTATAAAATAGGAATGATGTCACATATGGCGCGTGTCATTTGTTGAAGGCAATCTTTGGATTTAGTGCGGCGACGTACGCTAGGGGGAGCGATGTAATAAAATCGAGTGGGCAAAATGTACAGAGGATTCATGGTTTACCAGGTTTACCTCCGGAGCTTCGCCCACTCATCATCATTCACTTCGTGGATATGGCGGAATTTTTTATACATCTCACGACACACAATGTTTGTGGAAGCATGCGTGTGTGTATGTATAAGAATAATTAAACATATATATCGCAATCGAGGACAATATAAATTGATTGATATCTGAGGTTTAACGTCCCAAAACCACCATACAATTATGAGAGACGCCGTAGTAGAGGGCTCCGGAAATTTCGACGAGCACCCAAATCTGAGCACACCGGCCTACAACATTTCCGCCTCCATCGGAAATGCAGCCGCTACAGCCGGGATTCAATCCCGCGACCTGCAGGTCAGCAGCCGAGAACCTTAGCCACTAGAGCACCTCGAGGACAATATAAAACACACTGGTAAAGATATGCGTTATGTAGTAGGTGCACACGGTATCTCAATAACAAAATAAACTGCATTGATCGCTCTAATAATTCTGACTAGTAGAGTTCAAGAAAAGGGCACCAACTACACACACTTAACATATCGTAGTGTAGTCATAACAAAGTTTTAGTCTCGTTTAATTAAATGTTTGTAGCAACTAACAAAAACATTTCATTGAAAATTGCGACATGATTTGCAGGTTTTGGAAAAACGCCAAGCCTGCGCAGTAGGCGCAGCTCAGTCACAGCGAAAGCTAGAAGGGCGGCCTTTCATAGCCTTTTCAAAACACTCTTTGGGTAACTACTGCAAGCACACTTGCTTTATTCCCACTATAGCACTAATAATAAACTTTTTGGTGGTAGGCCGGCATTCGCAATGCCATTTTTTGTCATTTTTCTGAGAAGCGTGGTATCCGCTAAACACTTGCAAGGAATTTTGTGCCAATTGTTCAGGCAGTGGCTGACGACGATGAGGAATTATGGCTGAATTGGGTATGCGTGACTGTTATTAGGAAAAAAAAAGAACAAGCTTTTGAACACGTTTCGGCATCTAGTACCGAAAAACGTAAAAAAACTGCATTTGCTATGGGTACCAGGCCACCGCGGATTATATTCGAACGAAATGGCGGACTCTTCAGAAGCAGTATCCCTGAGTGGATCCAACATCCCAGTTTTCCCAGATACGGCCTACCTGACAGCGCTAAGGTTCCGAAATGCTTGTCTGCAATTGGGAATAGGTAATTTGGATAAATTTAAAGATTTCTATCATTTAAGGTATTGCTGGAATAAACAGTGGTGTGTATCTCGCCGGTTAGGGGTCATTTATACGAGATTGCGCTGTACAGTTCCACAACTAAATTATTACCTTAACAAAGCTCGACTGAAGGCGTCACAGCTTTGCATTTTTTGCTTCGAAATTGAAACAATTGAACATTTATTTTTGTTCTGTTATTGTTACTCTTATCAGAGAAAAGGATTTTTAGTACCCCCATTAGAAAAGCTAGAAATAGAAGTAAATCTACCAGTACTTTTATCACTTGGCGGCACTTCATTTGGTTACTGCCACAGGTATATATGCTCCACTGTGTTTGATTACATCAATGCAACTAAAAGATTACCTCGCTAGTGAACCCTAACCTTTTCAGATCTTTAGTTTATAATTCGTAGCGATGTCTGCTAAAAACAAGAGATGGTTTGACCGCTTGCTCAGCAAACATTTTTGTTTATTGGTAGTATTATCTCAACTAATTTTTTCAGATTGGCTTTAATTTCATTTTAGTTTCATTTAAGTACCCTGCCGCCCGGTTCTTGGCCCATCCCCTTCTGTGGGTGAGCGCCATCTATCTGAGGTCATCAGCATCAGCATCAGTTTGGAGCATCGGACGGCCCACTCTGTACGCTATTCGCAATGTGCGACGACTGGTTGTTCTTTCGCTGTTGCAAAACGCTTTATAAGTCGCATTAACGCGATTTCTTTTCCAATATCAAGCCTGCCTAAGGTAAGCTTGACAAAAAGTCGCAAGAACTGGTGTAGCTTAGTGGTATAATACTAGGCTGGCACCCTGCGGACCCGGGCTCGAGCCCCACTGTGCCATTTGTGCTAGGCCATGCCTGCCTAAGGCATATTTGACAACAAGTTACAAGCATCAGTGGTAGAATATAAGCTGGCACCCAGCAAACCCGGTTTAAAGCCCCACTGTGTCATCGGTGCAAGTTCTTTTTTCTATATCCGGGCAATGTGGTTACGGACACCGGCGGCGGCGGCGGACAACAATGACTGCGCCTGAGGCGAAAAGTGATCTCATAGCAGCTTTCGCTGTAAAAAGACAAAATTACACCAATAGCCGATAAGCCAACATAAGTTCCCCTGTCGAAGAACCAAATTACCGACGAAAAGGTGGAAACAGCTTTTATTAAAAACGGCAAGATTAGGGTCAACCCCAAATATCGATAGCTAGACTTTAGCCATATACCGACGCACTCATGTACGATGCGAACAAATACAGATTGCTGGCTATTGCCTGGAGTACGTCACACTATTTCTCGCGTTTTTTCTAATCGCCTAATTTGGCATGTATAGTTAAACATTAGAATATACAAATCTTTCATAATCAAATGGTGGTTTTGGGACGTTAAACCCCACAAATCAATCATCAAGAATATACAAATCTTGGCAAGAAATTTCATTGTGAGTTGTAGATCAATTCACAAAACGTCCGGATAGACTGTTCCTAACTTCACACCTATCAAGTTCAAAAGTGTCTGGTTACCATAGAAGCCGTCGAAATATGAAAAGCATCAAGGAACAGGCTCGCATGTGCATTGTGGCTGCAGTGCACCCTTAGATTTTACTTATTTTCTTACGTTACTAGTGAATAGCCAGCAATGCAAAAACGACTCACCTTGCCCCGCTATGAGGAGTGTACAGGGTCTTTCACAGAAGCAGTTTTGTACATAAGCGTGGCACAATAGCTGACTACCACACAAAATGCGTGGGTTCGATTCCCCCTCTACAACGACTTTTATTCTTTCTGTCACTACAATATTTGTTTGACTACACCACCGACAATTTTCTCCGACACTAGTTCCTTAACGCTATCACGTTAAGATTTCCAAAGTATATAATCGACGTCCCTAGCTCGAAATAGTCACATAACTTCGTCATCCATTCAGGTATCGTAATACCAAATTTCGTATATATGACTCTAACGAAATGGCTGCGAGCGATCATGAGCGTGGCATGTAGTCATGTTACATGACACACAGGTCATGATTTTCATGTTAGGGAAGTGCCCTCTCTTGGGAATCACGGTGTGTGTCGAGTAAAGGAGACGACCATATGGGTGGCTAGATCGACATAGACACGATAGATAATAGAAAAATAATATAGAAATTTTATAGAAGTATTATAGAAATAATATAGAAAACGTAGATAACGTTGAAATTTAATGGATTAACAGTTCTCTTTCACGCAGAGCTCTAAGCGCCGCGAACTTATAGTTCCACCTATTGCATGAACATGCGCCGATCAGTTTTCATGAGTACTTTCTTTGCCGCACCTCCGAAGTCATTAGTCGGTTTTTTGCGAAGCCTCGACCTTTTTCTTACGACCATGTTTGCACGTCCTGTCTTTTAAAATAAATAATTACTAACGAACTCCGCTCCTTTATTCTGGCAATTTTATAAAATAGAAAAAATAAACTGCGGCTGTCCCATCGCGACGTCAGCTCAGAAGGTCCTGCTCACAATGATCCATTGTTAGAGTGCACACAGCTTCTTCAACATCATGAACAGAATTTATTAGGAGCACACAAAAAAAAATAATAAAGTCTATACCTGAACTAGCAACAAGCTTCTTTGCCCTTTCCAGTTTGTTTTTTTTTTTTTTGCTTCTCCAATATTTCAAGGCTGGACAGAGAAAATACTAAAGCGTGCAGCATATTTTTGACTCACAAATATTGGCAGCCGCATTTCGACGCGGACAAAAGAGCGTTCCGTATGAAAGCAGAAAAATAAGCATTTGGCTGTGTCATTCACGCATAAACTGTTCTGGTCACAGCTACTTTCTCAGAAGAAACTGGTGGTCAAGGTTGGCACACGCAATGAGTTTTCTGAAGCATTTCGATCCTTGTATGATACCTCGGACGAGGGTAAGTACTCTATCTTCCACAAAAAAATATACTGTGCAGTTAACAGATAAGCTATCTGATATAAACTTTTGACACACACTTTTTAAATGCGAAGCATTTCTTAGCGAACTTCGGTGACTTTGAGCATATTGTCACGTAAGAGTGAGGGTAGCCCGAAGACAGGAGACCGGGAGGTTAGTAGAAATAGAAGGAGATCCGTTTATTTGGCGGACTTGCGCCCACTGAAAGAAAACAGACGCGCCGGCTTAGCGGGTGGCGAACAGCGCGTTCGACGGCCGTCGGGGAACAGAATGTCCCACTGGGACGCAAGGCGCGTTTCACCATCCGAGATACAGTCACCGTAGCGTCTGGCGCTACGGCGACTCCTCGCGGCATTGCTCCCCTCCTCAACGTAAGCATCGACCCGATGCTTTGTTCAAAATAAAACCAAAACAAAAGGACAGCCTGTGCGAAAGTAAATGGCAAATAAGCATGAATCACGCACACATAAACAAAACAAGAGATGCAAACAGGGAGCCTCCTTTAGCGCGCATGATAGGGCTTCAAACGGGCGACGTGTACCACTTCTTGTCGTGCGCGGCGTCGTTGGGATGAGCTAGCCCCATCAGGGACCACTTCATAGTCCACTTCACCCACTTGACGGATGACTTTGTATGGGCCGAAATAACGGCGCATGAGTTTTTCACTTAATCCTCGGCGGCGAACGGGCGTCCAAACCCAGACTTTGTCACCTGGCCTGTGTGTTAAATCGCGTCTCCGCGGGTTGTAGCGTCTTGCGTCGTTTCGCTGTTGGTCTTTTATGCGCAGACGAGCAAGCTGCCGGGCTTCTGCGCGCTAAAGGTAGGCGGCCACGTCTAGGTTGTTTTCATCGGGGACATTAGGCCGCATGGCGTCCAGGGTAGTAACGGCATCCCTCCCATGGACGAGATTAAATGGTGTCATTTTAGTGGTCTCTTGCACCGCGGTGTTGTAGGCGAAGACCACGTAAGGCAGAATTAAGTCCCAGGTCTTGTGTTCTGTGTCCACGTACATAGCGAGCATATCGGCAATGGTCTTGTTCAAGCGTTCCGTGAGACCATTTGTCTGCGGATGGTACGCAGTTGTTCTTCGGTGATCTGTATGACTGTAATGTAAGATTGCCTGAGTAAGATCAGCCATAAACGCCGTTCCCCTGTCTGTTATTAGTACCTCAGGTGCGCCATGACGGAGCAGAATTGATTCGACAAAAAATTTGGCAACTTCTACGGCTGTGCCGATCGGAAGGGCCTTAGCTTCAGCGTATCGGGTAAGGTAATCAGTGGCCACTATGATCCACTTGTTACCGGATGTTGACGTGGGGAAAGGTCCAAGCAGGTCCATACCAATCTGTTTGAATGGTCTCGACGGGGGGATTGGACAGTTTGCAATAATCTGCAAGTCGGCTTTCCTTTAAGGCCTGTTTTCCAACCAAAAACTCTCGTTCACAGGCTGCTTTTCTCGCCAATGGTGCAGCGAAGGCACGCGAGCTCGCGAGCACAACACAATGAGCGAGGAAAGCAGTCTGTGAACGAGAGTTTCTGGTTGGAAAACAAAGCTTACAGGAAAGCCACCTTGCAGATTGTTGCAAACCGTAATCCAGCTGGTTTTGTTGGAGGTCTCTTCCGGCGCTGACAATCACGGCAACTCTAGACGTACCGCGCAACATCTGAGGAGAGGTGGGGCCAGTAGTATCGTTCTTGAATTCTGTGGAGTGTGCGTGTAAAACCGAGGTGGCCTGCAGTGGGTTTATCATGTAACGCTCGTAAAATTTCTTTTCTGAGGCTGCTTGGGACGACAAGAAGGTAAGCTGCCTTATTCGGTGCGAAGTTCTTTTTAACTACCACCCCGTTTTGCACACAGAAGGAGGATATCCCACGCTTGAACAGTGGAAACGGTATGGAGGCCTTTCCTTCGATGTAGTTGATCAACTGTTGTAGGATCGGGTCTGAGCGCTGCTGTAATGCAAAGGTGCTGCTGTTGATAAGCCCAAGAAAGGCATCGTCGTCTTCATGGCTTGGTGGTGCGCCGACAGGGGCTCTTAAGAGGCAGTCTGCGTCGGAGTGCTAACGACCAGATGTGTAGACTACCTTCACGTCAAACTCCTGAAGCCGTAGGCTCCATCGAGCGAGGCGGCCAGAAGGGTCTTTCAAACTGGCCAACCAGCACAACGCAAGATGGTCCGTTACGACCTTGAAGGGTCTGCCATACAAGTATGGGCGGAATTTCGAGGTGGCCCATACTATCGCAAGACACTCCTTCTCAGACGTGGAATAGTTAACTTCCATTTTCGACAGTGAGCGGCTTGCATACGCGATGACGCGCTCGCAGCCCTTGTGCTTCTGAACGAGAACGGCACCTAAGCCGACGCTGCTGGCGTCTGTATGTATCTCAGTTTCGGCATTTTCATCAAAGTGACCCAGCACAGGCGGCGACTGTAAACGTTGTTGAAGTTCTTTGAATGCCTCACGTTGCTCACCTTTCCATTGGAAAGGCGCGTCCGACTTGGTGAGCTGCGTCAAAGGGTCAGCAATGTGTGAGAAGTTCTTGACGAAGCGCCGGTAATAGGCGCACAATCCTAAGAATCGGCGCACTGCTCTCTTATCTTGCGGCTGAGGAAACTGTGCGATAGCGGCTGTCTTCTCGGGATCTGGTCTTACGCCATCTTTGCTTATAACATGGCCTAGGAACGTAGTTATTCATAGGCAAAATGGCATTTTTCTTGCTTCAGTGTCAGCCCTGATGACTTAATGCATCCAGTTCCGTCCGGAGCCTTTTAAAATGTTCGCTAAAGTTGGAGGCGAAAACTACCACATCGTCCAGGTATACGAGACATATTTGCCACTTGAGACCTGCCAATACTGTGTCCATTAGACGCTGGAAGGTTGCTGGAGTGGAACAAAGTCCAAATGGCATCACTTTGAACTCATACAATCTATCCGGCGTGATGAAGGCGGTCTTTTCTCTGTCTCTTTCATCAACCTGAATTTGCCAATACCCTGTCTTTAGATCAATGGACGAGAAGTACCTTGCATCACTAAGACGATCTAAGGTATCGTCGATCCTTGGTAAAGGGTACACGTCCTTCTTGGTTACACTATTCAACCGTCGGTAATCGACGCAAAACCGAAGACTTCCGTCTTTCTTTTTGACAAGGACGACTGGTGCCGCCCATGGGCTTTTCGATGGCTGAATTACATCGTTGTGTAACATTTCCTCAACTTGCTCTCGGATGGCCTGACGTTCACGTGCCGACACATGATAAGGGCTTTGATGGAGAGGGCGTATGTCTTCTTGTGTTATGATTCGGTGCTTTGCCAGAGAAGTGTGTCGGACCTGTGAAGAAGTGGCGAAACAGTCGTCATAACGTCGAAGGAGGTTCTGGAGCAGTTGCTGCTTGCATTGAGGCAAGGAAGGGTTAATGTCAAATGACAGCTGCGAGTTGTGGGTCTGTGGGGTGATGGTCGCTGGATTCGAAAGGGCGAGGGTGTCACTGACTTCTGCGATTTCATCGAGAAAGGCAATGGTCGTGCCTTTGGCCAGGTGATGGTGTTCTTGGCTGAAATTTGTTAGCAGCACTGGGCCCTGTCCATTCCGGAAGTCCGCAATGCCTCTTGCGATTGCGATATCACGGCCAAGCAAAAGCTGTATGTTACCTTCGACGACGCCATGAGCATTTTCGGCAGTAGCAGTGGTTACGGAGATTAGGGTCGTTGATCGGGGTGGGACGCTCACGTCATTCTCGAGCACATGGAGGGCTGCGCGATTGTGTGGTGCCGAGTAGAAATTTATGGCTTCATCCAAGGATAGTTTGATGGATCTGGACGCCAGATCAATAACGGCGTGATGTTGAGTCAAGAAGTCCATGCCGAGAATGACGTCACGGGAGCACTGTGGGAGCACCAAGAAAGTGGCAAGGTATGTGTGACCATCGAATGTCACCCTTGCAGTACATCGCCCAGATGGGGTGAGGAGGTGGCCTCCCGCTGTGCGGATCTGCGGGCCGTCCCAAGCCGTCTTAACCTTCTTCAGTTGTGCTGTCAATGGCCCGCTGATGACCGAGTAGTCAGCTCCTGTGTCAATCAAGGCAGTTACCGGGTCGCCGTCGATAGATACTTCAAAATCGGTGGCACGTGGGCTGAAGTTGCGCGTTGTTTTTGGGTTCGGGTCACGGCTTCGTCTTGTTGCTTCGTTTTGCTTCGTCTCGCGGTTTGGGTTGTTGTGCGTTGTCGTCGTCGTAGATGATGTGCTGTCGTCATATATGGTCGTCGGTGGAGGGTCTTCAGCTTTTCCTCTTGAAGCAACCTCACCTCCAAAGGTTGCTGGTTTTATTTTTTCCTACGGGGGCTTGGGGACCTTTTTTGTTCCTTGTTGCTGCGGTTCGGTGACGTGAGGCGTGGGGATGGCGGTGATAAAGAACGGCTGGACAAGTACTCTGTATGGCCCAAGTAGTCTTCGATTGCCGGAGGTCGTTGTCCAGGGCGTGGCCGTGGTGCCTGAGATGAGAAGCCATGCAGTCCCATCCGCCTGTAGGGGCAGTGTCGAAGAATGTGGTCGGCCTCACCACAGTGAAAGCATAGGGGACGGTCGTCGGGAGTTCTCCAGGTGTCGCATTTTCTTTGGCTCAGGCGTCTCTCGTATGTAGGGTGGGCGGGTAAGGGCGGACGGCTACTTGGGGCTGCAGCGTACCGTCGAGGACTGGGCTCGTTTCGTCGGGGTGGCCTAGTGTTCACTGCAGCGGCGTAAGCCATTGCTTCGGCCTCTGTTCGAGTCGTCGCCGATGAAGAGACAAGCGCCTGCTGGACTTCATCACGCACTATGTCCAAGAGAGATGCTCCTTGGGGGGGCAGGGGGGTAGGAGGTAGCAATCGGCGTAGTTCTTCTTTAACCACTTCTCGAATAGCTTCCCGCAGATCGTTGGTGGTTAGCCCACCTCGAATCGGTTCCGAGTAAAGCGAACTGAGCTGAAACGGGCGGTTGTATTGCCGAGTCCGGGCGTCCAGGGTCCTTTCTATGGTGTGCGCTTCTTCAGTAAATTCGGCGACTGTTTTAGGAGGGTTCCTTATGAGACCGGCGAAAAGCGACTCCTTCACCCCTCGCATTAGGTATCAGACCTTTTTGTCTTCGGTCATGTCTTGGTCCGCTCGCTTAAAAAGACGTTTCATTTCTTCGACGTACACGTTTAGGGTCTCGTTGGTTGGGTCTTCGATTCTAGCAGCAGCTGGGCCCTTTCTTTTCGCATGATGCTGGTGAAGGTCCGGAAAAACTCATTCTTCAGAAATTCCCAGGTGGTCAGTGTGGTCTCATGGTTTTTATACCACGTTTTGGCGGCGCCGTCCAGGGAAAAGTAAACGTATCGCAGATTCATTTTTTCATCCCACCTGTTATGGTAGCCACGCGCTCGAATCGGTCGAGCCATTCTTCTGGGTCTTCAGCGACATAACCATGGAAAGTTAGGGGCACCCACGGCTGCTGCAGCATGACAGGGGTAGGTGATTGCGGGGTGCTCATGGTGGCTGTGGAAGCGTCCTTTCGTGGTCGCGTGGGGTCCGGTAGCAGTCCCAGCTCAGGTGGCAGGTTTCGGAGGCGGCGGCTGCTTCGAGTATCTGTGTCTTCAGCGTCCTCGTTCTCTGCAGTGGCTGTTTTAAGGTCGTTTTTGTGCATACCCAGCACCTCCACCAGATGTCACGTAAGAGTGAGGGTAGCCCGAAGACAGGAGACCGGGAGGTTAGTAGAAATAGAAGGAGATCCGTTTATTTGGCGGACTTGCGCCCACTGAAGGAAAACCGACGCGCCGGCTCAGCGGGTGGCGAACAGCGCGTTCGACGGCCGTCGGGGAACAGAATGTCCCACTGGGACGCAAGGCGCGTTTCACCATCCGAGATACAGTCGCCGTAGCGTCTGGCGCTACGGCGACTCCTCGCGGCAATATCTATCTATCTATCTATCTATCTATCTATCTATCTATCTATCTATCTATCTATCTATCTATCTATCTATCTATCTATCTATCTATCTAGCCGCCTACGACTTTTAGCTCTCCTGGCTGTTAGGATAATGGTATCGATACCAAACTTGGTAAGGCATAACATGACTGTATGAAGAGCATATTTAACTAGTCATATCCTGAAAATCATGACATGTATGTCATGAATGTCATGATTTACATTTCATGGTATTGCTGCTGTTGCGGTGGTTTCGTTCACATGTCATGTTGCAAAACTGATATGGTATGACATCATTGCATGACAAACACAAGTGACAGACCCTAACATGAAAATCATGACCTGCGTGTCATGTAACATGACTACATGCCACGCTCATGATGCGCTCGTGGCCATTTCATTAGAGCCACATATACGAATTTCGGTATTACAGTACCTGAATGGATGACGAAGTTATGTGACTAGTATAAACATGATAATCACGAGATGCGTGTCATGTAACAACCTGACTACATGCCACACTCATGATGCGCTGGCGGCCGTTACGCTAGCTTTATTTACACCAAGTTTGGCATCAGGAGACGTCAATAGATGACGAAGGTATGACACGGGTGCAAATATGAATTACATGACATGCGTGTCATGTAACAACATGACTACATGCCACACTCATGATGCGATCACGGCCGCTTTGCTAGCTTCACATATGCCAAATTTGGTATAACGTGACGTCAATGGATGACGGAGGTGTGTGACTGGTGCAAACATGATAATCATGAGATGCGTGTCATGTGACAACATGACTACATGCCACAGTCACGGCGCCAATACCCCTCGACAAGACACGGCGCGCGTGCGCACTGGCTTTCGTTTCGTCGCGTCACGCAGGCGTTGCCACGCCAGGTGTCGGTCCTGCCATATACTCCCAGGCGCGCGCCGCGCTGCGTCGCCTTGACGCATGCGCGTTTCAGTGCATCCGACGTCCCTCCGTCGCGGAAAGAGGCAGACGCAGTGCTGTCTAGTAACGTATAGTGGGTGTGAAATGCAGCATGCCGCATTTCACGCCGGTTGGCGTCGGGCCGCGCCGATGGACGCTGGTCGCGCTGGTCACGCTTTGCGTCAGACTATAGTGTTCTCACGTTTTGCTAACGTATAGCATCGCTGTGCTCAGCGTGCGCGCGCGTCAACGTTACGTTGGAGCATATCAGGCCCTTCATGATGCACTCGCGGCCGTTTCGCTATCTCCACATATACCAAATTTGGTGTTACGTGATGTCAATGGATGACGAAGGTATATGACTGGTGCAATCATGACAGTCATGACACGCGTGTCGTGTAAGTACATGACAAGATACCACGTTCATAGAATGCTCGCGTCCGTATCGCTAGGTTCACATATACTAAATTTGACATCACATGACGTGAATAGATGACGAAGGTAAGCGACACATCCAAACATGATAATCATGACACGGAAGACGTGTACGGCATAATTTACCTCCGCCCCGTACGTTGTGGTAATTTTAAAGTCACATATCAATCTTTCTGGTTGGTGCTTCGCATATCATCGATTCCCACTGTACGTAGATAGAGAGAAGTAAACGTTTATTTTGAAACAGTGCCCCGAGCAATGCCCGGTGTCACCCTGAGGTGGGAGGGCTCCTTAGTCCTGGAACCCTCTGGCTTCTATTGCCCTCATGGCCCTGGCGACGAGTTGTTGTTGCTCTTCCAGGTCCTCGAGGGCGAGCTCCACCTCCCACGTTTCGGTTAGGTTTACGTTCGTCAGTCCTGCTTCGTTATCAGTCTTGCTTCTTGCATGCCAGTGTATTGTCACTGTACGTAAGATCTGCCAATTTTTTTTTTGTCATCGAATGGGTTCACTTCGTGACATTCACGAAGCTTAGCCTCATACGAGATCTCGAACGGCAGTTGTCCCCATTGTGTGATACACCTGCAACAATACCAGGTAAAACAGTATACTGAAATTTTGAAGAAGTGTGAACGAGGAAAAGGAAGTGAGACATCATTCTGAGCTAAGCTTTCCGCGAAGATCCGTCTTCCCGCCCTGCAGAATAAGCATCACTCAGCGTAACGGAATTGGGAGAAAAGCTGGGTATCGATCCCAGTACCTCTCGCTTACAAAACTCGCTTACTTCACTTATTACAATCAAGTTCTTCCCATTTCTCACCTAATCCCATTATCCTCTTGTAACATTAAGCTACACAACAATAAAGTTAACAGGGACGTATCGTATATGATGATTCAATTCTGGAAAGCTTAGTAGGCACACCGAAGGTGCCTATTAGGCGCACCAAAGGCGCTTACAAGACGTTTTCCTGAAACTTTGATAAGTACAAATCATGCTCAAGAGATGACGTTAAACCTCCCTAGAAGTGTCGCAACCAGGGCGCTATGGGAATTTTTATGAATAGGCACAGATGGCTATCTCTTGATGCCCTCTCATTATGTCTATCACTGCTAGAATGAGGGAAAGGGTTTGCTTAAAGGCAGCCACATGGGCCTCGCTACAATGGCAATAATTTTAAGGAGAGTTTCCGTCCCTAGAAATGGCACTGACTATGTGCAATGCAAAATACCCTGCTGTGAAGCAACTAGTTCCTCCGAACATCCGGCACGTACCACCAGAACATCCTTACCCTCAAACACATGAGAGAAAAATGCGCCTCCCAGGCCTGAAGCCAACACCGCCATTTTTGTTCATACTGTCCCCATCAGTATGACGAATCGCTCCAACTGACAAGCTATTTCGGCATTGCTAGAGGGACTGGGGCCAGACGAAATCATTGACATCAGAGTGAACCCCTGTAATAAAGTCATCGAGATTGATGTTCTGGATGCTGCCACACTGAAAATACTGGAGGATGTCATAAAACTATATGGAATCAATGTCCGCTTCTGCACATCCTGGTGGGCTCCCACGTCATCGCCGGCGTTGTAGCCCACGACGTTGACGTTGCCATTTCCGAAGCCGACATGTGTGGTGTCTTCAAGCCAGCTAATGAAGCTAGCGCCATCATCAAGGTTGCTCAATTGCTTATCTCACGGGGCTTAAACTAAAAGCAACCCTCTTCCTTCGAATGTAAAGGTGGGCTACTTTCAACATCCTCTAAGACACCTTGCATGGAAGCGACTGCACTGTCACATCTGCGTTAAACTAGGTCACGTGAGAAGCATGTAAGAAAATGAACGAGTATGTTTTTTCTGCGCTGGAACCCATTCCGCCGACAACTGCAAATCCAGTGTACTGGGGTGTTCGAATTTTAATGGGCACCATAAAGCTTTCTCGGGGTAGTTCTCAAAAATGAAAAAAAAAAAACTATCTGTATTGAACCAAATGGCGAGGTATCACCATACATGGCATTTTGATGATGTCGACCCCATCGAAAGTCTTCCCCATTGGCATCAAAGTTCATTAAAAAATTGCCTATGCATTTCACCACACCTTGTACACTGATATGTGGGGTTTAATTACGTCCCAAAACCACTATATCATTATGAGAGACGCCGTAGTGGAGAGCTCCAAAAATTTTGACCACCTAGGGTTCTTTAACATGCACTAAAATCTGAGCACTCGGGCCTACAGCATTTCCACCTCCATCGAAAATGCAGCCGAAACCTTGAACATTTGCTTCGTCTCCTAGCTCCCTAGCTACCCGGTCCCTTCACGTTCTGTACGAAATAGAGTGCATTAAAAGCATGGTCACTCTGGATTCTTCTCGGCCTACATTGTCGAAGCCACAGCTAAACGTATACTAACCCAAACGCCAAGGAAAGCACTGGCACAACTGACGCAGCCTGGCCCACGTTGCCGACGTCTAAGTGACATATAGATCGCCAGTGCACATTGTCAACAGCGAATATTGAATATCCGACCGACAAGTTTCTCAAAAAGGGCGAACCAAAGAAGTGTGACTGAAGCACTGTAAAGTGCTTCAGTCACACTTTGCAAATGAATTTCGCCATGCAACAGGTACTGGATGTTCTAGGTGCAGTATTTGGAAGCCTTCAGTAGGCACCATCACTCAACTGTCCACAGCGGAAAGCGATACGCCGGATATGCTGTGTTCAAATTTTCGCAAACGCAAATTTTCGTAGCCTTATCTGTCTTTTCTTTTATATCCTCATCCCCTTCAGCCAGCGCAGGATAGCAAACCGCATGCGCATCTGTTTGACCTTCTAGCTCTTTTATTCTCTTCCTCCTCTCCCACCCGAAAAAAATGCGGGCTTTCGCGGTCGACAATTTCAAAGATCCTAGGGTACGGAGATGTCCTCAAGCACTTCAGCTTTTTCACCAATTCCCGACATTTTTCAGCATGCTTATAACATTATCTTGATTCATGCTGCCTGAATTAATGTATTTAGTGTTATTATTGCGTTGTTCAACTAGATCTACTTACTACCGAAGAGTAAGTAGGCCTATATGCGCAAGAAAACACATAGGCATGTTCTTTCCGACCTTGTTTGCGCTTCGTATATAATGGATGATATTAAGGGGTCACGATAAAATTTTCAAGATTTTCTCGCATCGTTATAAATGCATCACACTGTAAAACTATCATAGCATGCGATTATCATATTACTTTCAATTATCACACAAGTTAGCGAAGTTCGTTCTTAAACCGATGCTAGTATAAACGTCCTCGTGCCCTAGCCGGGAATGACGGCGTCCGCGGTGGCAGTCTTCAAGAAGCGCATTGGACTCCACAGCACCTCGGACAGCTGCGACACCATGGTCTACTCGCTGAGCAGTGAGGAATGGTCTTACGAAGGCTTTCGACTCGTTCAAAACCATAGGATGAAGCGCAAACTCCCCGGGTCCTCCCTGACTTCAGGCAAATCTGCCGTGAAATTCACTCGGAAAACCGCAGTCAGGACAATAATTTTGTAGGATAGCTTGATACCGGCGACTCAACAGGCAGTCGGTCTCTGTGCTTCTAGAGGCTGTGGTGCCAAATGAAGAAAGTGACGTGATAGCCAACTCACGAAATAATGTTCTTGCTATAGACGTCGCACACGAGACTGCACTTAGCACATTGAGTAAAATTGCGGAATTTGATAGCATAAAAGCTCGCTCGTATATCCCATTGAGCAGTGGCATCACTACTGGTGTCATCTATATGTGAAGTCGACATCTTTGTGTGAAACACAGACTTGGCAACTTTTGTTAAGCCAATGGCATCGATATCACGCATATGTCTTGCATGGGCACATCTCGCTGTGTAAAAAAACTGACATTCAAAGGTGAATCTCAGCACTCCCATGTCAAGGTAGGCCACTTTCGGCATCCTGTACAACCGTTCATCCCAAAGCCACTTCAATGCCACAATTTTTTGCCGTTTGGATACGTGAACGTCACGCTTAAGATCACAATAATTTGCTCGTGCTACGTCGAAGCACACGCTGCCGACTCCTGCGCCACCACGGTGCTCTGGTGCCGCAATTGCCTCCACTCCCACGACACTTCGTCAAATGACTGCCCCGAAATACAGAATGAAAAGGACGTCGTCAAGCAGATGGTGCGTTACCGGTTTTCTCGGCGATAAGCTGTTGTTGTTGTCAAAATGCGGCACTTCCGACGTCGTATTGGTTCATGGGAGTCTGAGACACGCAGTTCACGGGCGACACTATCTTTTTGGCTTCCTAGACCATACGTGTCCCCGTCAATTTCTGAGGACAGGACGGCACCACAGCACATGCACACTGGCGTTTCGCCGACATTGTAGCAAAGCTGCAGCCAGAGCCAAAACCGCACCCACAGTCAAAGCCACAGCGCAATCCACAGCGAATCGAACGGCCGCAGCAGACCAAGTCAACATTGACTGAGCCAACGACAGCACTAGTTCCCCACGCCTTGACCGAAAAAGACCAGGATGTCCCTGCGACGCTACAATCTCTCCGGGACACTATATTTATGCTTTTGAATATAGCTAAATACTCCCGACATCCCAAATCACCTTAAAACTGTTGGAGATTCCCAATCCAGTGTTTCCAGAGCTTCCTTATGAATCGCCCACGACCCTCTCTAAGGTCGCGATTTCGCAGTCGCATGTCTGAACGCTGACGTCATGCAGGTCAGAGAAGCTGTGGCCTGACGGACCGACCGGCCGACCAACCGACCGACCGACTGTGCTTATTTGCACGTGCAGTGCTCTCCTTCTCTCTCTTTTTAATCCCCATTCTTTTATAGCCAGTGAAGGGTAGGAAACCATATACCCCTGTGGTTAACCTCCCTGTCATTCCTCTTCTTGCTTTTTTCTTCGAGCACAGCGCTGCAACCATCAGAGGCACGTCACTGACGGTTGCAGATGCATTGCATTAACTGGATGCAGAATACCAACCCGAAGAAAGGTATCCCGACGTTGATTGAAAAGCAGTGAATCCTACTTGTTTTCGAACGGGGCTCAGTTGGCTAAATTTAAGAACACTTATATAAATAACGAACGAATGATTCTAGCATTCAAGAGAAACAGCTACCAGTGTCCTTCTAAGAACTATTCAAACAAGATGCTTCATCTGTTCAACTGAAATATGATTGAATAATATTGAGCGGCTTCCACAAAACGTGCGGTGGCTGATGAGTGTTTGTGGTGTGTGATATGTGCAACAAGGAACTGACCTGATTTAGAGTGTTGCGTATCATAGGCATGCACAGTAGAGTACGGTTTAGTCTTCACAAAGAGAATAGTTGGTTAATCGTAGTCTGAAGGGCACAACTGTAGATAAGCAATATATTGTATGAGTACATCTTGGTGGCACTGTGGACATGCAGTGCAGTGATGTGATGGATGGTCGGGAAGTAGAAAAGGGTAGACCAGTCACTGAACAATGATGTCGCTTGTTATCTTTATTAACGAGTTTTATATATTTTGCTTTGTATCTCCTTTTGTCCCATACATTACGGCTTCTCCCTTACACTTCTGACGAATACTTAAAAGGTGTGTCTTTCATACTTTTAGGTGTGTCTTTCACTTTGTGCTACACCACTACAAATCAACTCAATCAGCCTTCTAGTATAGGTAATTGATTGACACTTCTTTATTGAAAAAAAAAACTCCGGCAATAACAATAACAGTCAGCGCTCGAGATTAGATATATGTATGCCTTTGAAATGACCCGTCAAGAGGAAGTTACCCGCATGTAGCACCGCTTCTGCTGTTGAACATCTATAATTTAAAAAAAAATAGAACTACCCTCCATTTTCTTTTTTGTTTGTGTGTGCTAGGTTGAACTCCACCTTCACTTGGATGGCTCTATACGACACGAAACAATATGGGAACTTGCACAGTAAGTACAGAAAAAAAAACAGTGATTTCACCCTTGACGTCACAGACAACAGCGAAACAATGTACATCGAGTCACTGAATAAACATTGCAGTTGCGAATCGGTTTTCCTCGTAGAATAACAATGATCCCATTCCGTACAGTGACAGATATGAATTGCCGTCATATAAAGAGCGCAGCACTTTTCTTGCAAGTGTATTGGCTAGGTTGACCCTTGCACAAATATTTGTGCAGAAGGGTCTTTCTAAAAAGTCCGTATGAGCGAAAGCAATAGCGAGCGACATATTCACAGTTGTATTATAGAGAGTTGTGTACCTTATTTCCTTGTGATGACGTAAGGCCAAATCTGCCACATTTATTGTGGTAGCCAGCCAGCCACAGATGTAGCCGCATTTATCAATATTTTACATGCAGTTAAATGGCAACGACCCACTACTGCACACCTTGTGTGCTATTCAAAAGTCACAGAATGACGCAGTAGACTTTGGTTGCGCGTATTCGGCTAAACTGAAGGAATAAAAGTGGCACAAGAACCTACGTTTTAATGCTCGACTATGGCTGCAACTTAAGCAAGAGCTATAAGCTTCACATTATAAACAGCAAGTGAATAATGCGTTTTTTTAAAGACGATAGTCGTTCTTGGGGACCTTGGGCAGAAAAATTTTGGTCTGTGTCTGTACATTTGTCTGTTTGTCTACCCTTACGATACCTAAAACGGCACCAAACGGCCAACCCCATCCGCATCGCCCACCAATATTGCTCAAGGTTTAGTGTTCATAGTTGTGCGATTGTCAATTAAATATTAAATATTTTTTAGCATATCTGAGGCACCAACATGTCTATGTTTTGTATGTCTGCCTTTATACTTGAAGAGGCACACACAAGTAACTCTAAGGACTGTAGCGTTTGACGCACTGCAGCGCGCTGACAGCGCAACGCGATGTTCAAGAACGTGTTTCCAACTCTTTGCTACGACAGTACGGTGGTGGCACCTGCCCTTCGCTTTGCATTCTACACCTTATCACCTCTGAGACTGGCGCGCATCTTTCTGCGCGGTTGCGCATGCCTTCGTTTTTGAAGATAACTGCCAGATGGCGCTCGTGTATACAGTGCCTAGATGCGCTTGTTTGCCTCCGTTACACGCTCGAGGCACTCTAACGCAGCGCCTTCAGAGTACCATTCACCAATTTTCTTGCACAGAACATCAAATAAACGTTTTGTTCACTCTCTCCAGACGCAAGACTATCGTCTTTTGACATTTATAGTGTAACATGTAGATTCGGGCCAATTTTTTTGAGAATGTTTTTTTTTCTAATAAAGCTGCCATCTGGTTAGCTGGACTTCACAACAATGACCAAATAAAATGACATCGTATGGGTTCTCAATCCAGCGTCTGCGAATTCATTCTTAGATGTGTTGCATTAGCTTATGTATTAGGCCACTCCACTGCATGTATTAATCACAGCATGTCTTGCACGTCGTTAAGCCATGTTATTCGTTGAGCTGAAACGTAAACGCTTATTACAATGTTAACAACCAAATTTACTCCAACTGAGGGTTATGTGCGTTTTTTTTCTTTTCTCTTAGAAAAAAGAAAATCAACCTTGGAGTTAAATCCCTCGCTGACCTCAAAACGAAGCTCATTAAGGTGGACTCGACTACCCTTGCAGACTTTCTCGATCGCTTTGCGGTATTTATGCCAACTGTTGTGTAAGTATACGGAGGTATCTTGTGTAAGTTAGGCACAACGTTTACCGTATAGAATGCTTGTACTCAGCAGCTGCTTTTGTTTTCCAGGGAACAATACACCCCCATTATTGCTTTAATTAGCACGAGACCAATTTGGACCGCATGCAGTTGTTTAATGTGCATCTAAAGCTACGCACACGATTGAGCCTACATTTCTCACCGACTAGAATGCGCCCACCATGACCCATATTTTTTTAACTTTACACGAAGTATAATTTTCAGCTAACACAAGCTTGTCTACAGTCTTTGGTTGATGATCTTCAAGCCGAGAGATGTATGTTTTGTATTGTTTGCTTAAGCTCTTTAGAACATAGTCAAGCCATGTATAACCCTGTGTTTTTGACACACGCGCAAGCTTGAAGTAGAGTAGCCAAAGGGTGGCCTACCACTCCAAGTCCCAAAGTTTTTTTTTTTCCGTAGTATACAAAGCAAAAAATGACTATTTCAAAGACGTATCCCCCCCCCCCCCAAATATTTCTGAGTAGGCGCGGGCAAGCTTGCCATCTGTTTCGACCTTTTTCACAGCATAAATTGCATGCACCACCTTCGAAGGTAGTTCACATGACATTAGTCATGCCCACAGTAGTTTATGAGAGCATTCCTTGCTTTGTATTGTTGTTTGTGTGTAGTTTGGTTTAGCAATACATGGGTGCTTTTCTATTCTTTTTGCAGCGGTGATTTGGAAGCTGTCGAAAGAATTTCGTATGAACTATGCGAAGACCAAGCGAGAGAGGGCGTTGCGTACTTCGAGGCCCGTTATTCTCCCCATTTCCTGGCATCGAAAGAAAATAATGTGACGCCAAAGCAAGTCGTTGAAGCTGTTAACTGCGGCCTGAGAAGAGGGCAGTGCGATTTTCAGATAAAGGTTCGATCGATTCTCGCTTGCGTCATTGCCAACGATGGTACGTGACCAATTTCGTAAATTCTTGAAATGTAGCAGAAACAACAGTCATCTAATGTATCTGTGATGCGTTTGAACGCCGTTTGCGAACCTTTCAGCTAATGCACAATCGCATTGTCCCGATGTCGCACGAAATTCTTTTAGTATGTTATACGTCATGTGTTAGACGTCATACTTTGTTTATTTAATTGTACTATTATTATTTAGATTCGTATATTACCGTTTCATGTCAGTATTCTGCCAGCTTCATTTTGTGCTATATCATTGGCCTTTTCTTTTGTACAAATACAAATTTACCATCTCCTACCACATGTGCACTGCATCGCTACACAATAACACCTTCAGACTTGGCAGCGACATTCCAAGAAATGAGCACAGGTGTAAATTAAGTCATTTTTTGTTATTGCAGCTCAAAACAGTGTTGCTACTATTATTTATTGGTGTCACGTTATTCTGGAGTACTTCTCTGAAAGACTTTGTGCTAATATCGAAAAGAAACCATAATTCAGGAAGCTCAGACAGCAGCACCTTTCTGCGGAACTAGTTGAATAGAGTCGAATTTCTAAGCTTGTTGGCCTAAAGTTTCATGATGGCTCTAATAAACGATTATGAAAATTTTTTTGGCTTAGTAAGATGCTCACATACACTAAACGTTATGATTATTGAGAAAGACAATTGATATTAAGTTCTTCATGACCGTGTGTTTTCATATTCGTTGCCTGTGTCTTTTAAGACAATAAACACCTACGGTCTTCCCAGCGAGTGAACCCTCGAGTCCGTAAGTCAGTGAACTCATTTAAGGATCTAGTCAGTCGGACTCAGGCTCTGATCTAGCCGTGAATCTGTCTGAGCGAGTCCGGGGGAGCAATATTTTGGAGTGTGAGTCCGAGTGAAGAAAATTTTTGTGATGAGTCCGAATGAGCACGGCTCAGGAAAATGTTTGAGTGAGTCGAAAGTGCAACATATATTTCTTGAGTAAGTCTTAGTTCCTCCCTCTTTTTTTTTTTGGCTGACCTCTTCAGCATTACTATCAGCCATAACTGGATTCACGCTTTTACTAAAGTCTACTCGCGGCTATTTCAAACCAGTGTATTTCATGCACCAATTCAATATCCATTAAAAGTGCTAATTCTGTAGAGGAGGGCCGTGACCTCCCCTCAACCCCTGCCACCAACTGCTCCAGCGGTATCCTGACAAATATATTTTATGTTATCGTCTCTCAAGAAGAAGGATCTTATCGGTTTAAGAGCACCTATAACTCGTATTCCAAGGTACTTTATAAAAAAAAACACCAAGAAGAACACCGATTATGTGAGATATTTGTGTTAAAGAGCACTGAAACTATGGTCGAAATAGATAATTTTTAGCTAGGGGACGGATGAGTCGACATGAGTTTGGGTGAGTCTGGTTATGTAACGGTTAAGAAAATTGTCGTCAGTGTGAGACCGAGTGAATCCACCTAAAAAGTTTGAGTTTGAGTCAAAGTGAGCCCTAAGAGCAAAATATATTTTATGAGTGAGTCTGGTAAGCTCCACAAGTTTTGCCAACCTGTGGCTCTGACGCCTGGGTCTTTCAAGCACACTTAACGGAGCGCTTTCCATCCTGCACGATGGGTACAGTATATTTCATCGTAGAATATTTTACAGGGCAACGGGTCAAATACGGACTGGAAAGGAACACAGCGCTGAACTTACAAATGAACTTTATTTGAAAAAGAATAAGAAACAGTAATTCATCAAAACTGTGCGCATGCGTTACAACGCAGAACGATTTATGTCTTGCCTAACAGTTAATTATATTTTTCACCTAGAGGAGTGATGTGTTGATGACTTGTAGCCGTAACAATAAATCTATTGAAGAAACACTTCGGCCCTCTAAGCGTGCATTTATCAACATGTATATCTTATAGTTGTTTTCTACAAGTGGGGCACACCCCCACATGATCTGCAATGTGCTGCCAAACAAGACGTGGCCGCAGCACATAAAAGCGTCAAATCATGCTTATGCGAGAGTGCACGTTTATGCAACGTCCTGTTTGGCCTTCGTATTGTCAGCCGAAAGACTGTGGAATGGCACAAACTATGCTAGTAGCGCAACGCACATATCTGTGAGCATGATTGGAGACATTTGTTCACTTTCCATGGCGGCTGACACATCGCTCTAATAACTAATGTCACACATGACCCACTTTATGCACGTTTATGCCATAACGAGCACCAACGTTTTTCAGACCATGCGCGATTCTGTGTATGTATGGGATAACTGCATGCCTTTTTCTTGCCAAGTTCAGAGGCACTGAAATCACGCCGATGAAACCTCTTCAGCTTTGATATAATATTTTCCGACACGAAGCAAATCACGTCACTCGGAAAGCCAGAATTAATATATTTTTGACCATACAAAGGTACTCTGTCCAGAAGGTTTATGTTTACAGTTATTGCACAATATATTCCCATAAATTTAGCAAAGGCACGTTAGTAGAGATATGATCGACTTGGGGATATACACTAAACCTCTTGTTATTCAAATATATCATTTTATTTTATTCTATATTAGAATATTTCTTTTTCTTTGAGAAATTCTTGGATGAAATGTACGCAATTATTTGCATGAAGTTCCCGGGATAAAAAGTTATAAAGGTTTGCAGTGTAGCACCACTTAGTATCTTTAATATTTTGCGATTTTTAATTTGCTTTTGCTTGTTCTTTATTCTGATATTTCTTTTGTCAGTGGCATTGCTGTAATACTCGCTGTGTTTGTCAGTAAAGCTTGTAAAACATACCTTGCCTACAGGGACATATATTACATATCTACTTCAATGCATTCATTGAAAACCTAATGACAATAAATATTTGCTCTCTTTGAGGCCGACCAATTCCCTTAACTTTTTTGTCTCTTTCTTCGCACCAAGCTTTGTCCATCACTTTCTTTTCGTGCGTTAGCTGCGTATTGCATGAATCTTTATTATGGGTTGCAACCGAACTTTTCATTTAAAAGTGGTCACTATAGATTTACAAAGACAGCCCCTCTTTTTTTCTTACTCTTTTTTTTTTGCAGAATGGTCACGAGAATGTTTAAAATTCTGTGAAGAATACCAAAACAAAGGCGTTGTTGGCATCGACGTTGCAAAGGACGAAGCAAGAACGCCTGAATTTACGAAGGGAGAACTTCAAGTGTTCGAGGTGCGCCAACGTAAGCTTAAATAAGTCAAGCCACTTAATTATCAAATTTCCTGCAATGACAGCATTCCCATTTTCATAGGTCAGGACTGATTTCGCTAGCAATCACTGATTGATGTCGCTGTCATTATCAAGAGACACCAAGAAAAAGGGCAGCAAAGGCATTTTTAAATTTTCACGGACATCAGACTTGCCCAAGCAGCTGTGTGTGTGAGCGTTCGTCGTCACACAGACCGGTACATATGATTGGCTCGATGAAATCTTCGCAAACTTCGTATGCTAGGAGTATGGCGACCGCAGATGACGGTGTACTTAAATTTTATCGATTAGAAGTGATGTAGAACCCGGTAAACGCCATCAAAATTCATGCCGTCACGGTGTTTGGTGCAGGAATCTCAAGATGGCGTATACACTCGCAGTTTCTTCTTGCGCGTTGTCTTGCTTACCAAGCGTCCTGTCACGATAATAGTGGTGCTTCAGGATTGTGAAATTTTACTTTACTAATCCGCGTTTTGCTCTTCAGTGTCCCCAAAGCATGAGTTGTGTTTAGCATACATTTGAAGACAACGTAATTGTTCCTGTCTGAGAATATTCAAGGCCAAGGCAAATGGGTCACTGCTTAAAGTGAGCCACACTTAGTTATGGCGACCTTATAAGAAAGACAATGATCTTTTATGTTCGTGGCCTTCTTCATACTTATTTCAACGCCGCAGAGAGCAAAACACCTGGGCATTGGCAGAACGGCACATGCCGGTGAAAGTGGTGGCTACCAATCAGTCATGGACGCAATGGTCAAGCTCTACTGCGACAGGGTCGGCCACGGATACAGAGTTTTCCAGGATCCTACCGGGAAAACATTCAAGATGGCGCAGGAAAAGAACCTCCACTTTGAGACCTGCCCTTACTCCAGCGTCTTAACCGGTGGCTGCCCTCTGAGCTCGCAAAAGCACTCAATTATCAGGTAGGCATTTTAGTGGCACCTAGCAGTGATTATATATACAGTTTTTTTTTCTGAAGCTCAATGCACGCCCTTATCCTGAAAGTAAAAGATTATCCGACAACCTGGTACGGCATACGGCTCGTCGTCCGCTGTCAGCACAATTTGAAACGTTACGTTAATTGTGCCTAATAAGTACTAAAGCCTTAGCAACGCCATTTACTTTTTCCATCTGCGAAGACAATAGACGTGGCCGCTCTAAAAACTGAAAGCATTTTCACTATGACAAGCGCAATAACATCTAATGTCACAAACAGCTGAAATCTAAGCGTAGCAACATAGAAGTGGTAGCGCAGAATGATTGTCCATTGAAAATCGTACCTTGTATACATGCCCGTGGAACAACACAAAAGCGTGACTCATAATGCATCTGTGGACACAAAATATAGTTGCTTCAAATGATCAGGAAACAGATAAAGTATTGTAGAATGCAAATGTATATTAAACTTTGCAGTAAACTTGTATACTTTAGAAATATTTTTTTTCACGTGGTGTGATGTGAACGAATGTTTTCAAAGGTTCCGATGAATATAGAAGGCATGATTATTTATAGTCACCTGTCAGACGACTTAAGGCTTTGAGGCAGGACTCCCATTTAAATAATTAACAAATAAAAATGTTTTTAACAAATTGGCAACTTTACAGAAAAACAATAAAAAGTATTTCGTCCCGTGAAGTTTTTATTGTAAGAACGATGAAACGTTGTCTCAATACAGCAGTATTAGGCTCCTATTTGTTCACCAGAATAATATAAAACATCGTAACATGTGTTGTTATCTATAGGGTGGGAGGCTGTTCCTGCTTAGGGGGTTTATATTCATGGTATACGCAGACGGCAATTGTGCTTAAAGATTAACGGCTCATTGAATGAAACAGCACCTAAAGTTAACAGGCCTGCTATGGTGAGTTACGCGTTGTGTTCTTAAAAAGCGTACCCAATGATGTATTTTTCAAACATGTGCATTCTGAAGATCCCTTAATTCATCGCGCATCACTGCAGCTATTACTCTTGCTGCACACAAAGATTACCTGTCTTGAAGGACGCCAACTGGTGAATACTTTAAAAGACTGTCCATTTCTGGTCAGCTTCGGTGACAAAGCTTTAATTTATAATTTACAGGCTCGCGGAAGAAAACGCCAACTTCTCGATAAGTAAAGATGATAGCACAATCACTGGAAGTACTATAGACGACGAATATGATTTTCTAAGGCAGCTTGGCTTGACTGAGGCGCATTTCATCAGGGCGGTAAGTTCCTGCATTCTTTTCTGTTGTTTGACACATAAATGCCATAATTACAGATTATAAAAGATCGGCAAATATATCACGTACCTTGGGAATTCACGTAATGCAAAGCATGCGCAGAAAAGGTGCATGTCGAGTAGCTGCAGCTTTGTTTAAACAGGCGCACGAAGGAAAGAAACAGAAGGACGGTGCTAACACAGCATGTTGCTTTCTTTCGCGCGTAAATGTTTGAATTTAGCTGCAACCACTCGACAAGCAGCATCACCAATTAGCCCAGATGCAAACCATTCTGAGAGATGGCCGTGTTGTTTTTATTGAGTGACACATCATGAAAGAATGCTAAATATATGCACAAAAGTTGTACCTCAAAACATGAGTACTAGCAACACCAGAAGCGATAAACTGATACGAAGCTCTGGTGCTCTCGAGGATGGCAGCCCTAGACACTACTACATAAATTAACTTCAGAGGATGTTACCTAACTACAATTGTCGTTAATCCATCATGACGGCTGTAACATAGGGGTACTCATCCAGTTTTTTTTTTCTCATTTGAATAGCCAGCGCTGCAACCACAATTGACGTTTCACGACCATTGCGGCCAATTAAAAAGTAGTTCCGAGACCTGGCGTGGCTCTATGGTTAAATACTTTATTGCCACCCAGAATAGTGGAGTTCGATTTCACCTGGGACCCTGACATTTATTTTTTGTATTCGTCGCGTCAACGCTAATAATGTCAGGTTTTTCTTAACGCTAATGCGTTAAAATTACCCATGTTTCTTCTCCCCGATCCTGGATAGATACTGAGTCTCAACCACCTTGGGCAGATACCCGCAAACTAGTAGCACATATCCAACCGCGGGTATGAGCCCCTGCCTGGCGGGAAGTATTTGATGAATTACGATACGGGATTGTGACGTTATTCACGTCACTCACGGCATATACTCAGTATATGCATAGTGCAAACGTAGCGGTATTTTTATATAAATAAGAAGGGTGGCCATCTCCGCCAAGCCCTCTGCCCCCGTGCGCACGCTCAGCCATGAAAGTATTTACACTCAGACCTCATAACAAAGTTGCATCTTACAACCGTTATATGCGAAAATTTGTTATAAAGATAATTCCTAACTTGCAAGACTTTCATTTACATCGCTTTAACCGATATTTAGTTTTATCCGTGATCATTATATTGAAGTCTGACTGTATATATTTACAAAGTACTCATAAAAAAAGCTACTTGATCACTCTCAGTCGAACATTACTGAGTGGAACTTCGTTGTCTCCTGTTTAGAATCTGAACGCGGCTCGTTCATGTTTCCTGTCCGAAGCGGAGAAGACAGATCTGATCGCAAGCCTCAAGGAAGAATACGGCATCAGTCCAATGAAAGAGCCGTGAGTGGAATAAAGACGCACCCATTCGCTCTTTGGTCTGGTTTTCTTCTTAGTTCGTGCTGTACTTACAGGGACAAAGTTCGCGTACGGCCCGTACAACCGGTGACGCCTGTACGGCCCCTGCCACCAATACGGCCTATGCCACCGATGAACCCTGGAGGCACCCGTAAGAAGCGGGGTTTGTTGGCAAAACTGCTATGTTGCCCCTCGTATTAAAACAGTCACACTCACTTCTTTCACTTTGTTTCGCAATGTTTGACTATACAATAAACACCCGACTGAGAAAATGAGAGCTCATACTCGTTGACTTCGCAGTGTAGTGCCCATCCCCATTGTCAAAGAGCATGGGCGATGAATATGCAAATATTATATGCATTAGTCCTGATTAAGGTCGAGCTTTATGTTGAAGAGCCCCTCATGGCCTCACCAGCTTCTGAAAATGCAAAAAACAAGCGCGTTATTCTCTCCTAACGCGAGAGCAGCGATTCTCATGACGTCTTATAGTGCGCTGTGACGATTGATCTGGAGTACTTTGACTGATGGAAGCCGCAAGGCACTGTCACCGAGATAATACCACGGAACGTTTGGATAGTATGTCGGCATGCATTAGTAACATCTCGGCAACAGAGTCCAAAGCTGTACGCGGCACTAGCGTCAATCAAACTGTCTCAGTACACGCTGCCAAGCGTTCGTGTTGAACTTGCTGACGACTGTAAACTCTCAAGTGCTCTATATACGCGAAACGTCACATTTGAATTTTCTCCTCCACCACTTTACCATGCAACCGCTCATCCGTTCTTTTTTTGTCTCCCATAGGTATCGTGCGCGATCTACTGATTTGACTTCATTTTGTGTATTTTCGACTGCCCTAGGGGAGATAACGGGCAGCCGACAATCACGATATATTTGTAGATTAAACTCTCAGCGCTTAATCTGTATACACGTGCTCGTAGGAATTAGGTGACGAGAAAGATGCATCGCCTACGCAAAGGGTAGAAAAGGCAAGGAGAAAACCGCTTCCTCGTTTTTGAATGCGGGGTGATGAGGGGCTTCTTAACAGAGTCAAGCGCTAGTCATCCCCAACTAAGCACCGCACACATACAGTTAACTCCGCTTCCTCAGAATTTGAAGGCGAAGAAAAAAGACGTCCCTCTGTAAGGGACCATAACATCTCATGATTTTCATATTTGCACCAGTCGCATACTTTCGTCATCTATTCACGTGCCGTAATACCAAACTTTGTATATGTGAAGCTAACAAAACGGCCACGAGCGCATCATGAGCGTGGCATGTAGTCATGTTACACGACACGCACCTGATGGTTATCATGACTGCACCAGTCACATACCTTCATCATCTATTCACGTCTCGTAATACCAAATTTGGTACACGTGAAGCTAGCGAAACGGCCGCCAGCGCATCGTGAGCGTGGCAAGTAGTCATGTTACATGACACACATCTCATGATTATCATGATTGCACCAGTCACATAGCTTCGTCATCCATCCACGTTCCCTAATACCGAATTCGGTATATGCGAAACTATCAAAACAGCTGTGAGCCCATCATAAGTGTGGCATGTAATCATGTTGTTACATGACATGCATGTTTTATTTTCATATTAGGATCTGTCCCTTATGTTCGCCACGCAGTCATGTCATACCATACCAGTCCGCAAACATGTCATGTGAATGAAACCGCCGCAAGAGCAGCAAGACCATGAAATGTGAATCATGACATTTATGACATACATGTCAAGATTTTCCTGTTATTACTAGTCACTTAGGCTCATTATACAGTCATTCTAAGCCATACTGATTTTGGTATCGATACCATTATAGAAACCGCCAGGAGAGCTAAAAGTCGTAGGTGGATAGATAGATAGATAGATAGATAGATAGATAGATAGATAGATAGATAGATAGATAGATAGATAGATAGATAGATAGATAGATAGATAGATAGATAGATAGATAGATAGATAGATAGATAGATAGATAGATAGATAGATAGATAGATAGATAGATAGATAGATAGATAGATAGATAGATAGATAGATAGATAGATACGCTCAAGGTCGCCGAAGTTCGCGAAGAAATGCTTCGCATTTAAAACACGAGAAGGAGACCATACTCAGCCTGTCGTTTTCGTTACATTTACAGCTATCACTCTAAAATCACTTTATTCAAAAAATGTCTGACCAGAATACTATATTTGCTTCGAAAAACAAAAATAAGACATTCAGCTTCCTTCTTTAAGCCGGTGACAAGGACACCAAGTAAAGTTTTATGCCTACAAGGTGATGTGACTAGGGCAGCATATGACAAATTCCAGTGAGAAAACAGGGGTACAGGGGCAGGGCAGTGAGGTTTGACGAGTAGAACTCTAAAAGCAGGGCCACTTGATCTGGCCCTGGAATGCGGCACGCTTCCAGAGAGGGTGACGGAGGAGGAGAATTATCCATGTGATCGGAACATTGGACACTGTTTATGCGGGACAGTAGCACTATCCGCATGAAATTGGTCGGTCGCATGTCAACCGTTGTACCCATATGTAACTATAGGTACCATATTTGTGCAACGACGCATCCAAATAACATATATAGGTAATATGGCAAATATCAGTGGTATTAAACTATGCAGAATTGCTACCTTCGTTGTCGGGTGATTAGGAAGAAAGTTTGAGTGGAAAGACGGGGAGGTTAGCCAGTCGCGTGATTATATTTAAACAACACCTTCGGGCACATCACAACATCGATATTTAGAAGCTGTAACGGCTCCGTGCCGAAGTAACTCATGAAGGCGCCTCTAGAAGTAATAAGCGCAGATTTTGAAGTATGTTATCAGCCGCTTGAACAGGGGAGCAGTCGCCCAACGAAGCCCTTTGGGATGCCAATGCTTTTCGTGCTTGATCAGTGGGCAGAGTGACGGTCCGCACGCGTTATCAACGTAATCAGCGCGCCGCGATTGTTAGACAATAAAAATATCATAGCATAAGGCGCCGCTCCACGATGAGACCATTACAGCGGCCGCGTGACTCTTTTCACGGGTGTCACCTGTTTCAAGCACGGTGCAAGAATACCCTAGGTGAGCGAACGCCGCGAAGCGAGTACTTGGCGAGCAGGGACCAGTTATGCTCTCGTTTTGCGGCGTGCCGATAGATGGCTCGCCGAACTGAGAACTATGGCGGGCTGCTGGCAAGTTCTGCAAAGCACATCCGGCACGTGGCCGATGGTTTAGAAATACGAGAAAACCGGGTTATCGCGCGATATAAACCCCATGACACGCGTACAGCAGCGCCGCGAAAGAGGGGGTGATAAGAGAGGAGGTTGGCGGTTAGGCGGGGGTGTTGTGGCGACGATAAATGTGCGCCGCTACATTCCTGCGGAGGAAGGCTGAGGCAAAGCTTGTAGCGCTATCTCTCGGGATCTTTGCGAAGCAGAACATCATCGGGCAGCTGACAGTCCCGGGGTTCGCTCACCTAAAGTATTCTTACATCGTGGTTTCAAGCTACCGCCGAGTTGGCTGGCGCGTTATCCCTAGGGTGATATGCTGTGATCGTTTAGTGGGCGAAGCGGCCCACGCTACAAGCGCGCAGTTTCGCTTAACGTTTTCGTCGTTTTCGCCAAGAATTTGATGTGGCCGTGTTCACATGAGGGTACACGAAGTCTGGTGAAAAAAAAAGCATACACACAAACACCACAGTTCTCTCACGGCTAATAGCGATTTACCGTCTTTTGAAGTCAAACGGGGAAGTAAACGACTCAAACGAAGCAACAAAGCACGGCGCAGTAACCAGAGCCGCTTTAGCACTCTAGGCAGAACGTGACTGCGGCGGCATGGCGGCGGCTCCTAAAGTATGCGTGGTGCCCATAGCGAAAAAAAAGAAGGTCGCTGCAGATGGCCGTTTACGCTGTCGCTTACGCAGCTGTAATCGAATAAGTGTATATATATATATACACGGCGCTGAAAAAAATTACAAGCGACTTCTACAAAGAGACTCGAAAATAAAGATAAAGATACTGATACGCTACTGTTTCTGAAAACAGACTGATTGATGGGGAACCACACCGCAACACCGAGAAGATGATGAACACGCAAAGCGGCGACTTACAACTAGTTAATTGGTTGCCCTGCACATGCAAGTAGGTGGACATTCTTGTTCGGAACATTTCGACAAGCAGGAGCAGCACGATGAATGTGGGAAAAAGTGAGCCCCCCCCCCCCCCCCCCCATTCCCCCGCAATCTCTGCTTGCCCTCCTCCCCCAGCGCAATTATAGTCAAAACACCACGCTTATGTTCCCAGCCGACCTGCCCCACTGCAGGAAGGAACTCACTTGTCCTGAGTGCCTTTCAAGTAAAGTTCTAACCTTCCAGCCAAATCTTCGTGTTGTTCACGAGAGTACTGTCGGCTTCACTCGCCGAAACAGCTGCTTCGCGAGACGCAACATGCTATACCTCAAAAGGTGCAAGCATACATCCTCTGAAGCAGGCAGATGAAGCCAACATATATTTACACACGAGTCGGGATATGTCTTGGAGTGGCAGGCACAAGAAAACTAGTAGGTACTACACACTCACCTTGGTTCGAGGTTGCTGTGAAGCCGAAAGCAATGCGGATATCCTCTTGTTTCTTTGGGAGCGAAACACACTGAATTTTCTAACAACCATGCAGCCATCGAACCAGAGGCTCCACGGACTAAAGGTGGGACAAGCAGCTGCCACCCGCGAGCATAATTCCAAAATGTCTGCGCTGCCGGAGAGCGCTTCAACCCGTAGCGCTAAAGACGCGGATACTTGATAAGACGCTATCGTAGTAGCGACCAGCGACCGTCTGGATCAGATAAGCCATGCCGGCGACGTCCGCTATTTCCCACCTGGTATTTTCAAAGACGATAGTCTTTCTTGGGGACCTTCGGCGCAAAAATTTTGGTCTGTCTGTCTATCTGTCTGTCTGTCGGTCTGTACGTTTGTCTGCTTGTCCACTCTTACCGGCATCGGGTACTTGAAACGGCCGACCCCATCCGCAGCGACCACCAATGTTGCTCAAGGTTGAGCGTTCATGCTTGTGCAATTGTTCATTAAAAACAATTATTGCGCATGTCTGGGGCACCATAACAATACGCATATATTCTGCATATGCGTCTCTTACTAGAAAAGGCATACATAAGTAATTGTAGGGACCGTAGCGCTTATCACGTTGCGCTTACCATGCAACGCTTGCACGGAACGGGGAGTGTTTCCAACGCTTTGCTAAGACGAGATGGTGGTGGCACCTACCCGTCACCACGCATTCTACACCTTATCACTTCTGAGACGGGCGCGCACGGCCACGCGCTTCGTTTTCCAAAAGAAATTGCCAGATGGCGCTCATGTCTCACGTGTGACGTGACTTGGTGCGCTCGTTCGCCTCCGCTGCACGCTCGAGGCACTCTAAAGCAGCGCCTCCGGAATACCATTCACCGATTTTCTTGCGCAAAACATCAAATAAATGTTTTGATCACTCTCTCCACACGCTAGACTATCGTCTTTCGATGACATTTGCAGATTACATGCAGATACGGGGCCAATTTTTTTTTTTCTGCATGTCGGTTGGAACAGCGATCCGCTTGTTACCGTATAGCGCACGCGCATGAATTTGTGCGGCGTGCTATATAGAGGTTTTGCGCTTGTCAAAAGCGCAAACTTCGAAAGGCCCTTGTGCGGCAGCTGCGAGTGCGAGTCGACTGAGTAGATTGGTTATATTTATTCAACTCTTTACAGAATTCGCCTCGGTGGAACAGTGGGCATGATGCTTGGCTGTTGACCTAAAGTCACGGTTTCATTCCTATAGCCGCGGCGATCGCATACCGATGGCTCTGGAGTGGCAGATACTATAAATAAATCAACTCGTGGTTTTGTGACGTATAACGATATTAATTTAAACTCTTTACAACATAACAGTCAAGTACTTAGGGTTATTTGACGTTCCCCACAAGTAAACGCAAACTTTTGCGTACGTTCTGATCGTTTAATCCAGCCCGCGCCATCGGCCACCAGGCATAAATAATCACAGACTTTTCTTGAAAATGAAGGGAAAGCTACGCGGGCGGAGCTTCTGCACATGTATTCTTACACGATATCGTCCGGTTCAGCACGTGTCTCGTTGCGCTATGGGAAGTGATGGCTTCGCGCAATTATAGCTGATATACGAAATAGACGTCACTCGACGTTTGAGGTATATACGGGGAAAAGGCGCGACTTTCACACGCGTGTTATAACCCAAAGTAACGATGACAAAACTAAAAGAAGTGCAAATATCTCGCTCGTGTGTGCTTATTGGCGTCTAAAATTGCTACATGTAGGAAATTAAGGCATATTTCAAATACGGCACCCGTGAAAAACAGACTCGGTTGTGGACTACATTCATTAGCGGTAGGATACACGTGATTTGGCGCAGTAACCTTCACTTCGTCACAAAAAAAAGGTAGTTTACCGCGAGTATATATACTACATAATGCACGCCATAATTTTCACGAGCAGTGGAAGAGATCTACAGAGGAATCAGAAGGCTATGCACACTTGCAGTGGTAAACTTTCTCATCCTTGCCCATCTATTGACCCTATGTACACCTCTTCACATATATAGAGTAGTGGTAACAATAACCAGTTATGATATCATGCATTCTGGCATAGTGCATTCTGACGTAGTAGCTGCGGCACAAGATACATTACGTGCCTACAGTACACCTCTAGTGGCATGGTCGCGATGGCTCTGTTGCAGAAAAAAACAGTACGGAACTCATTTTTCGGCAACGAATCTGAACTGAGCCGACAGCTTTCCGTAGGAATATATGCGAATGTATGTCCGATATTGTCGAACGCAGTCCTTTCATTGGCTGAAGTTCGCTGCGCACGGTCGACAGATCATGCAAAAACTTGCCATTGTAGATGTGTAAATGTGCTGCGCAGTTTACACACGATCAGTAAAACGAATAAACTGGAAAACGTTTCCAGCAAGCCGTTCAAAAGATGCCAACATTGCCACGTGGTCAGCAAAGAGACCCCTCGGTATAGATAATACATAAATTTATAACAACAGTAGTTGTCGTGATGCTTGCGTGTGTGCCCGCCACGGTGGTTTAGTGGCTTAAACAATCGCAAGCTGACCCGCAGATCGGGTCATCGAATCCCGGCCGCATATTCAATGTAGGCGAAAGGGCTCGAGGCCCATGTGCTCAGATTTCGGTGCACGTTAAAGAACTCCAGGTGGTCGTAACTTCCGGAGCCCTCCACTATACGGCGTCTCTCGTAATCATATGGTGGTTTTGAGACGTTAAACCCCACATGTCAATCAAATCAACCCCTGGTATTATTCTTATTACGGTTACCTAATACCATTTGCTTGTCTAACTTCGCTTGCCGTGTCATTATGAACTCTTACGACTCAGCAAGTTATAGTGTCAAGCGTTGCTCATCCACGCAGCGATTCGCCAATGAACGCTACTTACGACATGCACTGCAGGTCAGCTAATGCCACCTAGAAGAATATTATCAGGCCTGCTCACTGTCGCCGTGACGTCACTCGTTTTACCCCAGTGAGAACGCGTACGGGACGCAGTGAATGCATTGCCACTATCGTTTTCCGTTAAAAGATGAAGCGTTCGCGGCGATTTTGACATGCTTAACAGCTTATGGGTAAAACAATGTGCCGGTTTAAGTAGTGGATTGCGCTTGAAAGCGTTTGGAGATTCACCTGCGCGCAATTTCTTCCACGAAAAAGTCAAAGATTGACGCTATGGAATGCATGGTCGATCTATAAGAGCAAACTTTGATGAACCAACAAAGTGATGGAATAGGTAAGATAAACTTAATGCAATGTAACGAAATAAGTAACATAAACTTAATTTATTCTTCAATTATTTACACACGCACGCACACACACATTATCTAAATCATGTAGAGAAAATGTTCATACTCATTTGCAAAGTTTCTGCAGTTTTATTCGTACTCTTTCGATCACCTGCCTTCATAAACACGTAGTTATTGAGGCGAACGTGTGCTGCTGCCACAAGTATGTTATTCAGCACAATATCAGGGTGATGACCATTGCAAGAGAAAACAAAATCTCCCGTTTCACAAAAATATCTTGTGACCGACACATGGAGCGGCGTTTCCTCTTTTGCTCTGGCCCTTCGCGCAGTGGTGCGTAGTCGGTCAGATAACTTAGGGCCTGGGAAAAATGTTAGTACTGCGTCTTGTTGCGGATCCCACCGCTGATCACCAGTTGTTGCGGACCGGAGTCTACCCGGTCTCTTGCGGTAGCGTGGTGTAGCTTCGGGTTGAGTAAACTAATGCTGACAACATGGGGATACGAAAAACGAACAGGTTTATGGCACTATTTACACGTCTTTACAGCATAGAGAGGTTGAGAGTTTCACAAACCACGACCTTGGTGGTTGAGCCATTACATGGTTCAGAGCGACGTCCAGCACTCTGCGGCGTCGTTTTAAGCCCTGTCGGGCTCCTCCTCCTTGATCGCAGCACTAATCACATACACAATACACCACCCAGAGGGCACCAGTCAGTAACGCACGGTCCGCCGAATAGTTATTGCCTCTCCCAACTCAATTCTCTGAGAAGAGGGGAAACGGGGTTCTCTCCCGGAACAATTTGGCGGGTAGGTTGCTTCTTCCGTCTTTCCCTGGAAGGGCAGCCAAGGAGTAGACACTTGAATCGCGGAGACACGACCTGTGTGGTCGGTATGTCTCGCCGTCTCGCTAAACAAGCTGGCCCGGAGAATTTCTTGTAGGGACATCGGCTCTCGGCCCTTCTTCTAATCCCTTAGTCGCTCCCCGCCGCTGGATCCGAGAAACTGAGGTTCCGGGCGTGGGAGCGCTGCCCGGCTACGTTTCTCAGCGACAGCATGGCGCCTACTGACGACGGCCATAATAGTCTATAGTAAACCGTGTAGCCCCCGTGGGCATTTCTGCTGCACTGCCAGCTCTTGGATCGGTATATTTTTGGCAATGGTTCTTAAATATTCGATAGCTTACAAGTAAAGCTCACACACCTGAAAACCAAGTAAGAAAGGGCTTTACCGTAAATGTCTGCACGCATCTAAATTTCAGGGGAACATGTTAGGTTAAGGTGCTCACGAGACTAACGCAAAATTATAATATCGCAATGAAGTGGTAGGAACACCGGCAAAAAAATACTATGCACAAAAGAGATGCACTAAAGAATGCACTAGCATTATTCCTTCTCATTTTTCTCAACCAAGTAAATAGAGGTAATGCAACAAATCCGCAGCGCTAATGACCAATAGCAAAAGGTTTACCGACACTGAAGAAAAAACGCTTCCTCTGACAACGTACTGCCACACACGTGTTTTTTTTTTTTAAAGCCAGGGCTTACGCCAAGAAGTCAAAAGCACACATGACACCTTCATTTAAGTGCAAGAAGGGAACATGGTGGAGATGGGACCATTGACACAGCTTTAAAATATGCAATACAAATACACGTACCTTCGGGTCACGAAGAAAACGGATGTCGAAGCCAGCTTGAAAAACGACACGTTCCCATTTCGTTCTCACCAGCATTATTCTGAACCGGACTCACCTGGAATCGGACTCACCTGGTCCCGGACTCACCTGGCTTGAAGGCTGCGCGCACGAGGTGCGCGTCAGACGCATTTGACAGCAAGGCTGTTCGTTCGTGCAGTTAAAGGTCACGTGCAACAACTTTTCATAAAACGTCTATTCTTTCTAATAGTGCAAATGTACAGAACCTTCAACACAAAACATTTAGTTTGAAAGACGAACAGAAGCATCGCCGAACAGTTTTCGATACCAAAGCTGAGCAGAAAAAAACGTGGATGGTCCCTCTTTCTAGAAATCGGTACAACACGAAAGTGAATTGTGTCCTCGCTGAGGTAGTTTAGGTGTCATTGTGCATTGTTCAGCCATAGGGCAAAGGAATGAATGCTGCAGTAACAAATTGCAACGTCACGCGAAGAATGGCAAGCGCTGCCGCTCCAAACTTGCAGCGCACGCGTCAATCGGAAATCACGCACGAAATGGGCATACACAGGACAGCGCGGACAAACAACTGTCACAATTCTTCGTGTGTGAGCGGCACGCTCCTTTCGTAAATGCGGCTGCAGCAACGAGCGACGCGCGAGGTGATGCGGCACGACGCCTGACCAAACGTACCAGTCGCCCCTCTTTACAGCGGCAACGGTTCGTTTCTCGTAGTAGTGCGTAACATGTCTTACGCTTTGACCTGCAAGGTGGTACCGGTGGAAGATTTCTCCTTTCCGTTGTTGAACAATACAAAATTCACAGCGTGCGCGTTAACTAAAAGCCGAATTCGCCTGTCTCTCATTCCCCATTAGCAGCCATTGGCATGTACATTGAGCAGTATCTGACAAGAAAAAGTTGCTACGTCATACTCGCTGGGCGTAACCTCTTTGGTTTTAGAAAGGTTTAGCGAGCGTTGGGCCACAGTGCCATGAATACAGTGAACTAGTATATACCATGAACTCGAGGTGGTTAAAGGTGGGAAGAAGACCCGAAGCGCAAGCCGTAAGAAAGTGTGCGTGTGCCACCTCTCGTTTCGCCTTTGGAATGTCCGCAGAATGGCGGTGCTTCTATATGCGGAATATATGATGAAAAGATGCGATATGGTCGTACTGGGAGTGTTGACTAGATGGACAAACGGACACACAGACAGATGCATGGATGGACCCACGGATGGCTGCACGGACGTATGGATGCATGGACGGACGCAGGGGCGGATGCATGGACGCACGAATGGGCGTGCGGAAGGTCACACAGACGGACACATGAACGGACGGAAGCAAGAACGAATGGACGGACGCTTCACCCCACTCTCCATCATTCACCCCGTGGATATGCTGCCATTGTTTTTTTTTTTTTTTTACGTGGCGTGACGCCCTCTTCTTATGAAGAGAGAAAATGTGCGCAACTCAACGCCACCGAGATTGACTCCCTCTAGGTGGTGTTGCGCACCTTTGCGTAGCCGCTCGCCTTCTCTCTCTACAGGGCGAGGGTACAGTGCACTAGCCCCTCCTCTAGTGCACTGTAGCGAGGGCGCGGCACCGTGTCAGAAAGCCACGGGCTACGTGTGCGTGTGGTCAGGCCGCGGGAGCGCCCAACGCACGTCTGTCGTACCATCTCGCTACTGATTACGACAGCGCGCTGAAGCTTCCGAGCTCTCGCCGTTAACGATTCGCGGCCTCGTGCGCTGAGGAGCACGAGGTCGCTGCTGGCGGAACTTTTCGTTGCCGTTTTTTTTAAAGACGATAGTCTTCCTTGGGGACCTTCGACGCATAAAATTTTGTCTGTCTATCTGTACATTTGTCTGTTTGTCCACCCTTAACGGTACTGGGTACCTATAACGGCACCAGACGATACCCCAAATGGTCGACCCCATCTGCAGCGCCCACCAATATTGCTCAAGATTCAGCGTTCATACTTGTGCGATTGTCAATGAAAAAGCAATTATTGCGAATATCTGAGGCAACATAACAACACGTATATATACTGTATGTGCGGCTTTTACTGGAAAAGGCATCCATAAGTAATTCTGAGTACCGTAGCGTTTATCACGCGCGCTGACCATGGAACGCTTGCACGAAAATGCGGGTGTTTCTAACGCTTTGCTAAATCGACAGGTGGTGGCACCTACGCGTCGCCTTGCGTTCTGCACCTTATCACCTGCACACGCCCGTCTCAAGAGCCACGTACTCCGTTTTCCAAGATAACTGCCAGATAGCGCTCATGGCTCACGTGTGATGTGACTTGATGCGCTCGGTCGCCTCCGCTGCACGCTAGAAGCACTCTAACGCAGCGCCTCCAGAATACCATTCACCGATTTTGTCGCGCAGAACATCAAATAAACGTTTTGTTCACTCTCTCCACACGCAAGACTAATGTCTTTCGACGACATTTGCAGTATAACATGCAGATACGGGGCCAATTTTTTCTTTGCAATCTGTTAGTAAATATTTTACAGCATAATATCCGTCTTGGAGCCGTGATGGACTTTGCATAAAACACTCTCGCGTTACAAAAAATCTATGCATATCCACGGGTTGAATACTGATGATGGGGCGAAGCAGTGTGCATCGGATCACGAATTCTGGCCATTTTGTTCTAGTTAATAGCCTTTTGTTTTGTTCTCGTTTGATATGCGGTGTTTAACATCCCAAAACCACCATATGTTTATGAGAGATGCCATAGTGGAGGGCTCCGGAAATTTCCACCACCTGGGGTTCTTTAACGCATAACGTGCTCTCAAATTATTTTGTTCTTGTTAACTTTTTGTCCTGTCATATGCTTTGATCAAAAGATAGCTTAATATCGGTGTTTTTCAGGTGTGGTGGCCTTCTATTTTCTTCTGGTTAACAGCCTTTTGATAACCTTTTTGTAGTTCAGATGTTTCGGTTTTTACATCTGCTGTAGACGCCGAATGGCGGTTTATGACGGAGCGACATTATGCGGTCTTAAGATGCTCCACTCCTTAAAAACACGTACAGTAATGCTCACAGGAGGTGATGTACGACACGGGCCCTCGGCGCGAGCACCGAGATCAGGGGGCGCCGACACATGTTGACGGTGGCAATGAGACTGAACCTACGTCACAGCACCTATGTGATATTAGCATTCACTTTGACTATCTATATGTGCAGTTCACCTAATTTAGTTTTATCGTGTCCAAAATGGGTGTTGTTATGCGGATACATGTATATGGGAGCGGTCAAAAGTTCACGGGTGATGTGAAACGCGATGGGCTTTATTAACATTGTTATAAAACTTTGTGATACATAGAAACGCAAAAGCACTAGCTTTGAGCTGGTCACTGTAGTAGAAGTGTGGTTTCACGAGGGCTAAAATCGGTTCCGTCACATCTGCACCAGCCACCGCTGAAGCCACCAAGAAGCGACAGACAACGGCCTTCTCCACCATTAAAACCTGGTTCATTGGAAGCCTGGCGAGTCCCGGCACGCGGCCGATGCCGAGACTTCTAGAAGAATGCGACAGCTACTTTGGTGCCTTTACGGTACTAGTCGAAGAACGTTGACTTCACCGAGTTTGCCAAATTGACGTACGCATCATGTATCGCCCACGTGGTGGTCATGCTCAACGCACTGGTCCTTAGTTCTGTCGTGATGGCATTTGCAAGCATTTGTCCACTTCCAGTATGTGCGTAACCACGAGCTCATCGGTCGCATGCTCAAGTAAGCAATGTTCCACGATCGAAGGCGCCAGGTCTTGTTCCGAGTCGCTTTCTTATGAGTGGCGTCAGAGATGCATGACTTGTGCTGCTCAGGTGTGCAGCCCAGAGCTGAGCAGAACAGACAGCATGACACTTGTCTAGAGTGCCGAGCTGGGTGCATCAACTGTTGCTTTCTGCAGAATATGCAGAGACCTATGCTGTAATGATGTAGCTAGAATGATGTAATGCCTAGTTCACACTGAAACATCCGCTTTCTACAGCGACCGAAATTACCGTGCCGCCGAAACACAGCGTCGTTCGCACTGGACGTGCCCCGCGCCGCCGAATATGCCATCTACTACGGGGCGAAAGCGGGATGGATGCGCTGTCACCCAGTTGTTGTCGCGGCTCACAAACGCTACTACGCTATCCAGTGGTGCATACTTCGACGATTCTCGTACGCAAGAAGCAAAAAAGACAGTACTGCTTACTTTGCTGGCAAGTGGCTGTCTTGTAATGCACGAAGAGCAGAAAAACCACCGACGCCAGCGGCGTTGGTGGGTTCGTTTTGCTTTGCAAGACCGCAACAAGCTCGGTCACGCCAACAGCAAGCTCGGTCACCTCTTTCACGAAATACGGAGGTGAAGTAGGCACAGAGTAGGTTAAACTCCCATTCGTTTCAACATTCAGTTCCGTGCACTGCAGCATAACAAGTGAGTAGGGCTTGGCCACCATTTTTTAAAATTTCTTGACCAGCGCTCCTATTGGTCCGCGGTGACCGATTCGGCGGCAGACGTCGCAAAAATCGGTCCGAGAGTGATCGGCGCTGAAAGGGCCCTTTCGGCGGAATTCGCCGCCGCCGAACCGAATTCGGTGCACTTTCAGCGGCCGGAATGCTCAGTGTGAACGCGGCCTAACAGACCTGGACAACTACAGCATCCAAAGCCACGGGCTCCGCTGCTCTAGAGAAGTGCATCTGTACATGAACCAACATTTAGGCTTTCATGCTCAATTTCTAAGTTGCCACTGATTCCTTCGTGATCATTATGTTGAGCATTTTTCGTCTCATAGCACACAGCTGCTGCCATGTCACTGCACTGACCAACCACGTCAACTTCTCCCCTAGTGTGACCAGGTTCATCTCCAGCTAAGTTTAGACATTGACAATAAATGTTAATAAATGAACTATCAAGCTAACGAAGCAAGCAATACAGGCTTTGGAAGTAAGGCAACACTAGGCTTTTGGTTATGACACCAAGTCGTTAAAAATTTTGAAGCTAAGAAAGCTAATCAAATCTTGCACCATAAGCCAATGCAAGTCATCAATGCAGAACTTTATTTAGGCAAAGCAGACATTTTTTCCAGCTTGAAACGACACTATAACATGAAGCACTCTAGTAATAGGAAATTCCGCGACAATTTAAACAAAAATGCGTATTCGTTCAGCAATTTTTATAAGTGCATGTACGGTCAACTGCCATAATGCCTAGCACAATAACAAGTATTGATTTGGCTCATAAAAAAATGCCTGTTCTTTCTTTTCACAACAGCATACTCTGGGCATCTTCAATGTAAAACCAAAATGTTAATATTCTAGCAGCGCACATCCTCTTTTCAGTACATCGTATGTAAAACATCACCTCTTGATAAAGCTTAACATGACTTATGTACATATATGTACAAAAGATCTAGATTTTTTTTATGAAAATATCGAACCTGCATCCATCACGTAGTAGCGTCTATGTGCTCTCGATCCACACGTTGACACTTTAACTCACACTCCCGCACACAAACAACTTCAACGCATCCACAAGCATGCGGAATAAATTTATCTGTAAAAATCTCATACCATTCATCGTAGAATTTCGGAAAGAGAAACAGCCTTTTTAAGCGATGCAATAAGCAGCATTGTATGTTGCACCTAATATGCCAAGAAAACTAACTGCCTACGTCCTTTTTCGTTCACGTTTTCACAGCGTACCAACGATATTTAACACAGCAATTGTGTAAGCAGCATATGAAACATGTGCAAGGCAGACTACAAAAACAGATGTGAAAATGACTCCATGACAATTCTTTCACTGCTAGCTGAAATACACGTTACTGTGGCACCCGTTCCAGTATAGGCAGGAGGAAGCTTCATCAAAGAAAGTCACAAGCAGTTCTTCTGTTACACAAGTTTAGAATTTCTGACTAAGTCAATATTATCATCTTCCTTCCAAGGCCTCATCTTGTATGATGTGGGCTAAAACTTTCAACACAATAAACTTTATGAGCTTCTGTATGGCCACTGATTAGACTATAACACAGCACTTTAAACAATGACAGCCCAGGTTCACTTGAGTAAATGTATGAGGCAGACTTGGCACCACCGCCAAATAATTATGATTGGGGGGTTGGGGGGGAGGGGAAGAACTCTCCTCATGAACCTATGTTCAGGGTACGGATAGCGGTACCATGAAATGAAAACCTTGTGCAGATAAGGCTCGCGACTCTACTGACGGACTGGTAACATAGAGCAAAAAAAAAACTGTTATGAGTACTGGGACAGAATCGCCCAGTTCGTGAACTTTTGCTTTTTTCATTTTTTCTATCATTAAGTAACTTGTCAGTGGGTTTAGTAACTTGTCAGCACCATAAATATTTTGCTATGTTAACAGCTTTCTCATAAACCAGTCTTAATTTTATTTACAGAGATGCGCAGGTGCTCGCACTTTCTCGTCACTGAAGGTAGTCACGTAAAGCAGGACATCCTCATGCCTGCATGCATAAAAGACCAGTCTTTCGATTTAAAACAAATGAAAAGATAAGAAAGAAGTCCACAAGGTTTAGTATTTAGTGGTTGCAACAATATGAGAGAGAAAACTTAATAATGCATAAATGACTGGGGTCAACAAAGTAGGCGTATGAGAAATGCAGAGAAAATGTTGTAGAGTAAAAACACAGGAACACAGGCTAGAAAGGCGATCACTCGATGTAGCGTCTTTCTATACTGAGTCCCTTAATTTTCAAGCTATTCCAAAATGCATTCATACCAAGTACTCTCAAACTACAATATAACAAACCTGGACATAACGAAATGAATTATCAATAGTCTTGTAATATATTTATAGTGTTGAGAATATACCTTTATAACTAATTTCCAGATATAAAAAAACTTCTTTTCGTGTAAAATGCCACTTTATTGTAGTGATGTTTAAGTGTAGCTTGGCTTTTCTTATTACTCCTTCCATGATATCTGTCAGCGTAAAATAATGATTCTGGGGCAGTGCCATATTACTATGAGGACCTAACTGGCAGTGTGAATGTACTGGCAAAACGCAGCAATGTGCAGTTGTTCATGACAAAAAGAGATTGTTTTTCTTCTACCGCAATTATCTACAGAAATGCAGCACAGACTCATTCCATTGAGGCACGATATGCAGGCTCCCATTTAGAACACACTGGGTCCTCGCGCCCGAGCTCAAGAGCACGCCAGCAGTCTTGACGGGGAGTGGGTCAAGAATGTCGATGAGCAAGAATCAACAATCAATAACGCACACACCGGCTGCAGCAGAGTTCGTGCGGTGCGTAGCTTCTGTGCAGTTTTGTGAGGACAACCAAATGGGAGCGATTCACACACACGTCTCCCTCACTTCGATTGGATCTTGAGATTGCAGTAAGTCTCAGGTTATGCCGTAGCCTGGAGTGACGTGAATTCCCAGTGCTTCCAAATGCTTGGCTGTGCAGATGGGGGGGGAAAGAAAGCCTAGTTAAGAAACGAGCGTCAAGTGCGCACAAAGACTGTTTTTTTAACACACCAATCACTCAGTCTCGTGCAGACATGTTTTGGGAAGTACTATTTGCAGTTTCATGTAGAATTAAAAAAGTTAGGCATATTGCAACTTGCGGGCTGTTTCTGAAGCTGTAAGTTTTCTTTATTGCAGCTAAGGTGTTCACTCTCTAGCGACTGCTACTTTGAAACTTCTGCTCATCAACTCTTTCAAAACCCTACAGCTCTTATGTCTTTTCGAAAGACCGACAGACGTCCTCACCATGAACACTTATAACTCTGTGGTTTTGTCCTCCCACCACAATGTTGGAAATATCGATAAATAGTTTCATGTTAGCTAAGTCGTCACAAACTTTGCTTCCTTAGTGCAATATAATTAGTAATAAGGCCATACAAAAAGTTCACCATACAAAAAGTGCGATAAAGGCTTGCTAGATTCATTTTCCAGCGGCTGCCACTGCAAATAGAATGGTGAGCAGTCATCGCATGATTCTGTTTAGAATGTGACTCCTTCAACATTGTCTCACTGTCATGTAGATGGGCTAAATAGCACTATTTTCTTAATTGAACAAAAGAAGAAGAATATTTATGGGCTCGTTTTTCTTTGTTAAACAAAACATTATTTAGAACAGACTAGAAAACTAAGAAAAATAGAGGGAACTGCTGTTATGATATTATAGGCACACTAAAGAGAAAAAATGACAATTTAGTTTTACAAACTGTCGTCTGAAAACTCTAATGCCACATGTCTCGCTATCATAAGTGCATTATTAGCGGAGAAAAACAAGGTTGAAGTTTCATTTTAGAATTTCGCACAAAAATCTCCGCTCATGACATAAAACATCTGAAAATGTAGTTTTGGCTATTTCCTTGCATTGCCTCGAAATTTTTTGAAACTTTGCGTGCTATGCCTATGGCATCCACGACTTATGATGTATTTAATTGTTATTTATTACATTTATTACATCAGCGTGTTTGGTGTGAGAATCTAAAAGTGGTGTCGCCAGTCGCATTTTCTTTTCGCGCGTTTTCTTGCTTACTAAGCATCAGGTCGCGGAAAGAGTGGTGTTTTCGGGATTGTGAAATTGTACTCTACTAATGTGCGAAAAATTGTTTTGCTCTTTAGTGTCCTTTCCATGCGAAAAAAGTGAAGTGGACGAAGAGAGAGGTAACTAGCCGGGGGGGGGGGGGGGGGGAGGGCCGAAACCAATCCCGCCATACTTGGCACCAACTTTTTTTGGCACTGAAGGGAAAGCTACGGAGGCGGAGCTTCTGCCAATGTAGCACTACGCGAATTAGTCTGTTTCGGCGTACGTCTCGTAAAGCCGTGGAAAGTGACGGGGGCGCACCGTCAGCGTTTCATGTAGACACAGACGTTGCTTAGCGTTTGCGGTGCATGTAAAAAGGCAGGACTTTCTCATGCAGTCAAAAACACGAAGTCACAACGAATAAATCAAAGCAATTACAAATATTTTAATAGAGTGAGCTGCACTCTGTCTCGAATAAATTCACGAAGAAAACAAAAAAAAAATTTTATGTTTCACAATGAAAAAACGAGCGTCATTGTGGAGCTACATTCACTGGCGGTAGGATTCAGGTAATTTGGCTCTGTAGCCTTCGCTCCAATGCCAAGGAAAGCTGTAATTGAGTATAAAGGTTGCAGGTTCGCTCCCTGCAAGCAGAAGTGATCTTGTAGTCCACTTCTTTTTTTTTTTTTCATTTGATTCATGGTACCTATAAATTAAATCCCCAGTACTTTCCCTAACTTTCTTGTCTGTTAGTTCAAATAACCATTGTCGTATTTTCCAGATTGTGTAGTATGGTCTTCCAATGTGTTTATGATGTACTAGACCTCACAATTCATGTGCAGTCTATCTGTATTATTCCTCTATTTCTGCTACAGGCTACGCACGAGTATTTTCTACCATATACGGGTTGCTCCAGGCCACTACAAATGAGAATGGTTGATAAGTGCCTCCAGACACTTGATGCTTTACACTATTATATACAGACTTGAAATTTTGAGTCCTTGACATCTTTCACGTCCTTCATATCGAATTTCCAGAATGCCGTGGTATAACAAACTTTGTTCATGTTTAAATAGAACTAAAGATTTGATCTTAAGAAACCAAATAATGTTGTTTCCTAAATAAATTTCCATTCTTGGGTATATAGCTATAGGATTAGTGTTGTCATCAACTCGAATTAGTAAGCAATATATCTTGGCCACCAAAGACGATTGAACAAATGTTTTGCTGAAAAGGTAAGATAAAACGGCAGTAATTTTTCACATGTTTTCACACTGGCAAGTTTTTCTAGAGCAAACACGATGGCGCCCAAGTCTTGGCCAAGGAGCAAGAAAGACGGGAGGGGAAACTCGGGGCTGGTGCCAGCGCGAGGGCGCACCGCGATAATGTCACCCTGGAAGGGGAAGTTGGCGAACGTGCGCGCACCTATTCTGGTGGCGACGCACAGAAGTATTTGCTTTCCGCCGTGGGAGGAGAGTGAGCGCGCCTGCGGTCTCCAACGCACACAAGTGTCGTCTGCTACATCTGCCTCTCGCCGATCCCACAAACCTACTGGATGCAGCTATGAAAGTTTTTTGCCAGTGCAGTTTGGCAAAACAAAATGAAGCAAGTAGAGAGTCTTAGTGCCAGCATTTTTAATTATATATTGTCGCGACGTCAAGACAGAGGTCGTACTTGAAGACGCTGAGATAAGCAGCGGGTCGATCTATTTATTAACCGCGCGCAAAAGAGAGTTCCTCGTCTTTCTCGTTGTTGCGTTCTGCATAAAAGCGTGCAGATGCGCGTATGCGCTGTCGCCTTCGTCTTTTTCGGAGGACGCACGTGACATTTGCCTCCCTCCAAAAATGGAATCGTCCCGATGCGCAGCCAAGGCACTCTACTTATAAAAACGCACATATGCACCTGCACCCACAGGACGAACGAGAGTTAGCTGGACAAGTAGGGTTTCATCCGGATGACATGCACGATTGTGGGTGAGCAGTTTCGGCGACTGGAACTGCAATCGCCGTCGGGAATAACTTCGTAGTTGATGTCGTTCAATCGTCCGGTGACTCTATATGGGCCGAAGTATCGTCGTAATAGCTTTTCTGAAAGTCTGCGTCTACGTATCGGGATCCAGACCCATACCTGTTCGCCTGGTTTGTAGGTTACCAATTTATGTCGTAGGTCGTACCGTTTCGCATCTTTGTGTTGCTGGTGAGCTTGAGGAAAAATTCTGCACGTTCTTCGATAGTATAACATTGCCATACAGAACTACTGCGCGTGAAAAAAACAAGACAAACATTGATGAAGCACGTTTGAGCAGACGGCAAGTGATTGGAACGGATGAGCGGAGACTGCCTGGAACTGTGAATCGATCCTGCGTGAAAAAAAAAGAAGTTCAGCCTTTCAACTCTCCGTCTGACCAAGAACAGTAGCGAAAATGGGCAAGGGCTACATGAAGCGGAGATAGGCTATGAAAGGGAAGCGACTGCATCTAGAAAAATTATTTTCTCAGCAGAACGGTTGGCAGGCGCGTCACTATGCTAAGTTTAAATTTACAGACATCCCTGGCCAGCCAAAGTTGTGACTCGCTGAAGCGGCACTTCAAGTTTTTGATAGAAAATTTCACTTACTCGTGCCCAGAAATCAAGCTAAAAACTGGCCGGAATATTGCTGAAATGACCGATAACAGCAGCGCCAAACACGCGAAAGTAGAGAATACTCGTCACGAGTCAGATGTCTTGAGCGAATATTTTACCAACCTCCAAAATCTAAGTAACCTACATCGCAAAAAAGTGTGGTTCTCAGTTTTACATGTTTGGTTGTTGTAGGTTGGCATGAATGATTGGTTCTCTGGACGTTCCAACATAAAACTAGCTTCGGAAGATAGCAGACACATGAGAAAAATATTTTTTCTGTTTTTATGTTTGTAATTTCTAAATTTTTCCTGAATCTGAAAAGCTCCCCTTGCATGTTTTCTTTAATTAGTGCATATTGTATGCCATATTCCCACAAAAAATTTCTACCCTTGCATGCGAAGGTCAAAGAGCGATAGCAAACCTGTTTAGGGCTTGTGGACAGCTTTGTGAAGCTATCACAATATAATCTCTTTCCCAAGGTGTTTTGGCTAGCTTAGCGAAAACTCATTGTAATGATATGCCGTCACGTTTAGCTAGTGCATCTGAGCTATGCACTAATACACTGAGCAGCGAGAGTAAGTGTGCAAGCGGACGACAATGCTTCTCGTGTCTGCTGCTCTGGCGCGGCAGTTCGGCCATGGTTCTGTAGGTGGCGCTGTCACGACGTTTGCCGCCGGTCCGGCGATGACACAATCGCGGCGCAGAAAGGAGCCGAGTTTTCCCTTTTGTCTATTCTTCCTTCGTGGTCGCAGTACTAGCCTTATTTTGACAAGGCTCTATGCCACAACAGCGCATACAACCACGGACTTGGAAGTGGATATCTCCCTTACATACCAAATAGTGCTAGAAGCAGTGGTGGCTGCTTTTGTTATTTCGTGGCATTGAGGCAGACAGTACAGTTAATTTTGTCAGGAAGTCTCTCACTTGACCTCCTCCCACAATCACTACAATCATTCTTTGGATCTTGAAATAGGTAGCCTGTCACAGCTCTTACGTACGGTCAGGTGCAAAAGGCGGCAGACACTGCATTTGTTATTTCATGATTTATGCGGCACATAGCACAGATTTCCATTTTGGAGCTGTTTTGCTTGGCTTGACAGCATAATCACTACATTTGTTTTCTAGGTCCTTGCATATTCGCAGACCATCATAGCTTCATGTGGTCTACCTGGCCTGCATCACCCAGATATGGAAGAGCCTTAAAGACTCCCATGTCTGAACGATGAGGGTGCGTTTACGTTCAGGCTGCTTTTTGGACACTCTTGGGCAACTCTCGCAAACATTTCACACACGCACGTGTGGGTTCGCGGCAAAAACAAGGCCACAGTAGATTTTGGGTGTCGCTACATTGTATTAGATTTTGAAAGACACAATAATTTTCTTCTCGGTTTTACGAACTTCCTAATTTAACGAAATGATTCGAGTGTGGTTGTCACTTTGTTACACAGTTTCAACTGAAACAATTTTACATCATAGTACTACAATACTCACGAATTCAAATGTGACATCAAATTTTGAAGTATGACGATTGGTATGCAACACTGATTGAGATAACCACATCGTGTCAGGACAAACCTGGTCTCTAAAGCCAGTGCCGGCTCTGATCTACCTGCTTGAGTTGAAATTATGCCATTATGGCCCGAACTGAAGACTGTGGAAATGAAAGTGTGTGCACTAATTAGCCCTAAATTGTCCTGTTTTAATCAGTGAATACAGTGCATTCTATCACTAAAGCCAAGTTTAGCATGAGAATCACAAGAATTTAGTAAATTATGGGCTCCAAAATCCTGATTGACTCCGAAAAAAAAAATATCTGTGTTATGTAGCCAAAAAATCCTTCATATTTCAAGAATGTCACCCCAACAAGCCCTTGCTCAAATATCTCAGGGAGATCTTAAAGATGGAACTATGGTCTACATTTTCTAATCAAGGAATACATCTCCTTGAACCGATACTAGTGTAAATAGACTTTTGAAAGAATACTTCATCAGTCTGAATCGGTATAATGCCCATTTAAAGCTTCTTGCGTCTACTTCTATGAAGCAGGTATCTAATATGCCAGTAAAGATAATACTGAACGTAAAATAATTACAATTGTGAAGCTGCACTAGCTCCAAGTTGGCGAGCTAGTTCGGTGGTTTATGACATCGACAGTATTCATCCTTTACACAAGCTTCTGCAGTGCCACTAACCTCTCGTGTGCTGATCCCTGTCACATTCTGCCTCTGACATCTCTTGGTGGTCACCGTAGCTTCCATTAGTCGTCAGGCGAAATGTGTAAGCTGCTCCCTCACTGTCGCTGTCGTCTGCGGCAGAATGACTGAAAAAGAAACGACAGCCAGAATGAAAAGCAGCCTTTGGTGGCTCTTAAGTCAGTGAGGCAATGATAACTGTTTCAATAAATGACCTACACCAAGGAAACAGTCTTCTGTGCACCTTATTACTTATTCTATTAGCATGCAATGTAAGCTATCAGACATTGTGCTGTCTTTTCCATAGATTCTATTAATAATTTATTGCTCATCAAAACCATCAGTAATACAGGACTGTTTAACAGACAATAACGCCAAACATCATGGACCTAAACACACTAGTCCAGTCAATGTTCTGGAGGATGCAAATTAATGGTGAAACTAAGCTGCAAGTACTGCTGCAGCTCCCTGCCAGTTTTCCTTGTATAATCCCCCCTCCTCTTCCATTTTTTTTTTCCCACGGAAGCAATCGGAGCCTTGTCCTCCATGTCTTCTTTAAGGGACATGCCTGGGTACTGTTTTAACATGCAGCACATGGGTACTATAAACATACAAATCACAAATCGAGTCATGATGCAATAGCACACAATGAAAGGCAAGAACATACTCAAGTATGTTATTCGCACTCAGTGCTCTATAGAGAGAGGAAGTGGCACCAGTTCCACATGCTCTCCTTGTTTGCATCTTGAGTATAGTGCTAGTTACAGGATCAAATAAAAATATTTACCATTGTGCGAGCTTTGTGCTAGGTAAGCTAATGGTTACACTCAAGCGTTTACATACACTGATACACGAGTCCATAAGTCAGCGAACTCGCACATGAGTCGCCTCACTCGGACTCACTAAGACTCTGATTGAGCTGAGAGTCTCAGTGAGTCCAGGTGAGCAATATTTTGGCGACTTAGAGCTTGAGTGAGTCCTGTTGAAGAAAGTCTTGATGAGTGTGAGTCCAAGTGAGTTCGGCTCAGGAAGGTCTTGGCGAGTCTGAGAACCTCGGTGAGTCCAAAGCGCAAGATATGTTTGTTCAGTGAGTTCCACTTTTTTTACCGACCTATGGTCATGTCTGCTCATCTTCAGCATTACTATCAGCTTTACCTAGATTCACATTTATGCTCATGTCTACTTACACGTATAAAAGTCACCCGTACACAATTTCAATATTTATTGATCAGAGGTGAAAATTCCGTAAGAAAGAACCTTGAACACCTTCCCCCGCCAACTCTTTCAAGGAAGCTCTTAATAAATTAATTTTATGTAGTTATCTATTTAAAACAAATGACCTTACTGGTTTACGAGCACTCATATGAGTATTCGAAGGTACTACGTATATCAGAGCCGCCAAAAAGAGCATCGGTTCAGAGAGATACTGGTGTTGTAGAGCATAGACATCATGGTAGAAAATCATAATTCTGGGCTAACGGACTCATGAGTCGACTCACACGGACTCACTCAGACTCAGATCGAGCCGTAAGAGTTTGAGAAAGTCCGGTTGAGTAATGATATGGTGAATTTGAGTGCAAGTGAGACTGGCTGAAGAAAATTTTGGTGAGTGTGAGTCCAAGTGAGTTGGGCTCAGGAAAATTTTGATTTTGATGAGCCTGAGACTGAGTGTGTCCAAATAGCAAGACATATTTCTTGAGTGAGTTGCACAAGTTTTGCCGGCCTAGTCTGCGACACACACACAAAAAAATTTTGAATGTGGCCCCTCTATATTATATTATATATATATATATATATATATATATATATATATATATATATATATATATATATATATATATAGAGAGAGAGAGAGAGAGAGAGAGAGAGAGAGAGAGAGAGAAAGGAGGGCGCATGACGTCATGCGGGTAGCCTTGGCAAGCTGTGCCGTTTGCCGTTTTAAAGCCAGCATTGTCGGACCAACACGTGACCTTTTTCGCAAAATCACACCAGCAATGAGGCTTGCAGATACTTCGGAATACGACGCCCAGTAGCTTTTAATCAAAACACACTGCTTCGGCGCAGATCGGCCGGCTCATGCAGGTGGTTCAAAGATGGAACAGCCAGGAGAGTACTCAAAGCTACCACAAGCTTTGACGTTTTGATCACGTGTTGGGCCGACAAGGTGGGCTCCACTCGTGTGATGTAATGCTTCCTCCTTTTCTTTTTTATCTCCATGTGTGTTTGTGTGTGTGTACGTGTGTGTACATATATATATATATATATATATATATATATATATATATATATGTGTAAGGGATACAAGTGTATACTTAAGGGCTTGTTTTTCCGTGCTTTGACACAATATTATTAAGATCTGACAGGCAATGACAAGGAAAGTATAGGGGAAGTTATTAGACCGAATGGTAATGCAAATGTGAAGAAAGAAAAGCGGGGGAAAAGATAACTTGCTGTGGGCAGGAACCGAACCTGCGACCTTCGAATAATGCGTTCGATGCTCTCCCAACTGAGCTACCACGGCAGCCATCCCCCCAACCACTTTATTGAGTATATATTTTTTTATTTAAACGTGGGAGTGTCAGTCAGCCCCATCAGTAGCCAAGGCGGCTAGTGTGGCACACTCTTAATGAGCCTGTTTGGCGTCGCGTAGCATGTGAACTTATTACGACCTGACAGCTGACCAATAGCCCCTCGTACACAACCCAAAGGCACCAAGTCTGCCAGTATGAGACCCTCGTTAATGAATTTAGGACAGAAATGTATACATAAGGGCTCATTTTTCTGTGCTTTGACACAATATTAATGAGATCTGACAGGCAAGACTGCACACACACATATATATATATAGTGGCAGTAATAATTCGATGGGCCAGTTAGTCTTCGTGAAGGTATGGGATATGGCACAACGGGAGCGTTGTCAACAAGGATAAATATATTTATTTCCCAACAGTTTCGGGAGGGGTGGATGAAGGAAGGACCTCTCCCGAAACTGTTGGGAAATAAATATATTTATCCTTGTTGACAATGCTCCCGTTGTGCCATATCTTTTATATATATATATATATATATATATATGAGATCTTACAGACAATAAAGCTAAGGATTGTATAGGGGAAGTTATTAGAACCAATCTAATCTAAATAAGAAGAAAGAAAAGTGGGTGAAAAAATAACTTGCCGTGAGCAGAAATCCAACCTATGACCTTCAAATAACGCGTTCGATGCTCTAGCCACTGAGCTATCGCGGCGGCTATCCCTCCAGCGACTTTATTGGGTTAATATGTGAATTTAAACGTGGGAGTGTTAGTCAGCACCATCTGTAGCCATGGCGTCGTGTGTGAAACACCCTTTTATGAGCCTGTGTGGCGTCACGTGGTTCGATTCCTGCTCACGGAAAGTTATTTTCTCACCCACTTTTTTTTTTCTTATTTACTTCCATTGGGTCTAATAACTTCCCCTGTACATTCCTTGGCATTACTCTCTGTTAGATCTCATTAATATTGTGTCAAAACATGGAAAAACGAGCCCTTAGGTATACACTTCTTTCCCTTATATATAAATATATATAAAGAGAGAGAGGAGAGAGAGTCTTGAGTCTCTTAGCTCAATCCAACCGTGGATTTTTATCAGTCACTTTATTTGCATCTTCCTCGATTTTCTGTCATGGGCAATCAGATAATTTTATGCTTACAACCAACAACTGTGACACCTACGCCAGAATTCCTGCAAAACAAGTTGTTTGACTCTATCGCATCAAAGATAACAAACATAAACAGCCCCTGTAAAATAGCTGCTATACAGGATGGCCAACAGTGCGTTGTGAATGAACGAGGCCGTAAGCCAAGCTCGTAAAAAGCCAGTAAACAACCCTGAGGTCCAAAAATTTTAATGAAGGGAAATATGCACACTTCTGTAATGTGAACACGCTGTCGCAAGAATATTGTGAATACGTGCTATAGTAAGAAAATTACAGGCGTTAGAACATCCATTTCAGCTGGTTTCAAATTTTCATGTAGCCACTCGCCACCCTTCTCTGCTATAGTGAGGGAAAAGAGTAGCTCGCCGTCATGAATTCACCCAACTCAGCCTTGCCACGATGTCCGTGATGAGTCATCAGCACGCAACAAACGACCGAGCGGGGCTTCTCCACATGAGCATGTGTTATAGCAGCGTGGGCAGGAACCGCTGAACGAGCAGCACTTTCCCCTCGCGATAAAGGAGTAACGCCTCTTAATCATGGAGACTTCCGTTATATACCTTCTGCCAGAGTGTCTGGCTCTATAAAATGGCAGAGGGTAGCGCATAAATATGAAAATGCAGAATGCGCAGCAGAAACTGCATCGCCGCAGAGCTAAGGCGTCGTTTCATAGGGCAAAAAGCCAATCGATGAGCTAAGTGGTGAGTAACGTTGCCAATGGTCAAGTTTTCGTCAGGCGGTGTGTACGAGCTAGGGGGAATCGTTCAGGCAAGGGAAACAGACGTGGGATAGGTTTTCGAAATGGAGGGTCTGCGTGGTGCCCAGCAGAGTAATGTTAGCCAAATGTGATTGCCGCGGTCTTTTGTACGAATTGGCGAGCTTGTTTAGGGGGGTGAGAGGGAGGTGCACAAAATGTGTCTGAGCCTGTTTACTGACCCTTTAAAGAATATTCCGAGCCAGTGCCTGAAGGAAACCCCCCATGAAGCAGTCCAGTGGGGGCCTGAGGCCCTCGGCCATTCAGCCCCCCTGTACTCTACGCCTATGACTGTACTGATCCTTTGGTAAGTTCAGCTAGCTCAATCTTGCTCTTTCATCCCTGATCATCTTTTGTGCCATCCACAGCAGTTCAGGTTCACTCTTATATACAAATATATCTGTTACGTTGAACACTTCAACAATTTGTTCTCGGGTGATAAAATTAAACCATTTCCCTACATTTTATTGCAGTTCATTGACATAACGATAGATCGTACATCAGCACAATATTGAATTCGATATCACAACTTTTCATTTATGGCGTAAATTAAGCAAACTGACACCCATCCCACAGCCACGACTCAATGATTGCTTTAAAGAAGCCTAAATGGCCTGTAAATTCAGCATTATTGTTCAGTGCCAGCCATACAAGAAACCAAATGTTTCCACACAGACACACTACAGCTTTAGGACGCTTTAATAATATGCAGCTCCAATCAAAATGGCACATACTTTCTCCCAGTCGACTGCATTAGTTTACTATGAGCACAAATCTTAAAAACACTTGGTACAGCCACAGGAATCAAGGATAACACTCAAAGATGGAAAAGCGAACAAACTGCTGCGAACATGTTATAGAAACTAATGGGACACCTTACATGAGACAACTTAAAGCTCATTCTAGTATTATATTAACTTGCTCTTTATGTGGTTCACAATATTATAACATGGCTGTTTGGCATTCAATTGGTGTTCCAAGGCTATTTGATCACTTTTATCCAGCTCTTACTTGTCAGAGGCTAGGCTAGATGATTTGAAACCCAGTCTGTGGTTTCTGCTTTCCCTAGACAGTCGCTGCTCTTCGATGGCTAGCTGTGCAGAGTCAGAATTTGTTCTCGTTGTCAAACCTGGAAGAGCAAAAAGAGAAAGAAAATTATTCTAATTTAATTAAAAATTTTGTTGGGCTAGTTGGTACACGCTTACTGAAATACAAAAACACGTACCATCAAAGAATAAAGAATAAAGGACTGAACAGAAAGGGTGTCAGTTAGTATGACGTAATCATTAGTGGTGTGTTGTGTGTAGTACAATTAATGCAGCTGATGCAAAGCGCGGAGCTAGTTCATCCGTCAACTAACGAAGCTGATCCATTCTGCGAAGGCGAACGCGGGAGACCTGCGCACAGGAAACAAAGGAGACTCCTTCGTTCACACGGTTCACGAGCGGAGCCGTCAAGGTCGCCTCCGTTTGGGACTAGAAGGGAAGGCTTACTAGGAAGAGCGTCTGGCAAGAAACAGGCCAGGCGCTGCCGTGTCAGTTCAAGTCATTGTTGGCATGCACGTGTGTTGAGAATGCCCCGGGGACGCAACCACTGGGCTGACCATGGTTGCGGCATGGAGACGAGCTTATACTACCCCGCTATATGTCATTACCGAGTGTTGTTAGGATGGCGGGGCACCTCGCTGTCGCATGCACACCTGGTAAGCGCACAGAGCCCAACGGTGTATTCATTGCTCTTAAGGAGGCTTCTACGAAGAAACATTTATTGAAAGAGCTGATGGGGCTCGAGCGTGAGAATGGCTACGGACGAAGGTCAGCCTGGTATGGGAGAGAGTGTGACACGGGGAGAACCTATCTCCTCGCGTGTTGTGTTTTGTAACGTGATTTTTACCAATGCAGTGCTTGTTGTGAAAGTGTTTTTGCGATTGGTTGTGGCGATGCGAGCCCACACAAGTGATCGGCTTGTGTGGAGACCTTTTGTTCAATCGAGGGTTGAAAAGAGGATGTTTGAATCTGAAATGGGAGAGCGGAGGTTCGGGCTTGAACTCGGGCAGACGCCTGAGGCTGCAATAAAGTGTCTCTTCACCAGACTACGGCTCTTCCTTCGCGCTGCCACCGTGCACTCGAGTCATCAAGGGGACCCATTCCAAACCTCAAACCCCTTCCCTCCTTAGCTAGTGTAAAAGCTAGTCGAGGATGAGGAAATAAACTGTGTCACTCGCAACTAACTTTATTTTCAGAACATCAGCAAAATATATAACCATAGAAATCATGCATGCACACATCCCCTCACATGCACGTCAAAAAAAAAAAGGCGATAAAATTGATAAAAAATATGTACTTTAAAAAATTAAAAAATAAAAACTAAGAAATAAAGAGAAAAATAATACTAAATGAAAAATGTTTTGAAGAAATTAAATTCACCACCATGCAGAGCAGCAGACGTATCACCAACACACATCTTTCTTATTTTTATAGTAGTAGACTTTCTAGGTTTTAGGCTCTAAGGTATCATAAGTCTTTCCAAGAATGAATACACTGGAAAACCCAGGCTCACAGTTGCAGGAACCACAGTGCACAGGCAAATGTGCTGCAAGTTTATTTTTCACAGAAAGTTCATGCTCCCACGTTTATACACAGGCCTGTATGGCCGATATGAACCCTCCTCCTACTAAAGCAGGATCTCGTAAACGACGCCAATTGAAAACGCGACGTATGGCCTTGCGGCCTCTTCCCACACATGAGGGGGGAGGGGGGAGTGAGCTCAATGCAGTAGAAATTTGTGGGCACAAGCTAGCCCGCTTGCATGGCACGAAGAACACCAAAGGTACCATACTATCAACGTTATTAAGGTTGTGAGTAACCTTGTGCTTGTATGGCATAACCATGAGCCTTTTTTCCATTGGCTCCCTGCTTCTTCACGATCCCTTCAGTTTTTGAAGGAGGGTTTCTGACACTGCAACTATGACAGAACCAGGGTACTTAGCTGAATGCAGCCGCGTGACCTGATTAATGAAACTTTCCTGGATTCTATGCGGACAAGATTTCACCAGTGCTCCTTCCATGCACTTGGAAACAACGGTCCTCTTGACAAGTTTGGAATGCAATGCATTGCGTGAATGAAGTGCATTGCACGAAAGCGGACAATATGCCCAACACATGTGCATATCCGAAAAAGTATCAGGTCTAAAAATTGCAACACAACCACCAACAGGAGGTTCATGTGTAAAACAAGCCCCTTGGCATGTAGTCTAAATAGAGCTAAAACATCACCCACTGACCTAGTTGTTGTCAAAGGAGGGTTAGCTTTAAAAAATTGGGGGACCCTTAAGCTTCGCCTTGAAGAGTTAGACGCGATAGCAAAATATGGCCCATAGTGCGCCCTTAAACTGCTAAGTGCATACTTATTAATATGTTTTGTTACACACACGCATGCACAAACGTGCACGCATGCAAATGCAATGTATCTATAGTAATGGTAAAGGTTTTCGATCCATTTGACAGCACTTTTATAACAACTTGATAAAAACCTTGTACAGCGATCGTTCACTAGTTGACGAAAATGCGTCACGAGTAGCCGCCAATAAGCAGGACTGTGTAGTTTGGCCAGTTCCCTCTGCCGATAAGGTAGTCTGGGTAGTGCACCCAGTTGCTCGTGCTTGAACATTACCATTGCTCTGGTTCTTTAGTTGTGGAACGCTACTTGACATGAATGTCCTGCCGGCACTCATAGATGAGCAAGGCTGTGCAGCGTGGCCACTTTCTTGTGCTTGAATGGCGGAACCATATAAGCTCCATCACTGCTGTCGTTTTGTCACACTCTGTTCAGCCAGCAAATGGGAGTTCTCCCGCCTTTTTCGTCACATAGCCTCAGTATGCCGTGCTTCACTCTCTGTCTTATGCCCCCCCGGTCATGCGTGGCCTCCCTCGTCGTCGAGCACCAGTTGACACAGATGCTGCATGAAGTGTCGCAGATAAGGCAGTGTGGGTAGTGCTCCCAGTTGCTCCTGCTTGAACGTTAGCATGGTTGTGGCTCGTTAGTTGTGGGACACTACTCCACATGAATGTACCGCAGGCCCTCATTGATGAGCAAGACTGTGCAGTGTGGCCATTTCCCTCTGCTAGAACGGCGCTCTACTGTAGTCGAGGCACGTTTTTCACAGTCTCACAAATAACACGCAGACACGCATGCACACGCACACGCAAATGATACATACAAGTTTTTGATCTGAAGAAAGAATCGCATGGCCTTGAAGATAAGCGCCGCGTGCTTGCCATCTCAGGCCATGAAAAGTCTTACCATACCTCACAGATGGCAGCACATTATCTAGCGTTTGCTGTTTGCTTGATCAACGCCTCTGGAAAGGCATGATGTGTTTTCCACAAGATGGACATAGTTGTCTATTTTCAGAGCTATTTGAAAGTTCCTGCATGTTTTTAGCGGTGATGGCTGCACTATCCCGGCCTTTTTCGACATAGTTTGATAGCCTCCCAAATGCGCCTACAAATCACCGAATGTGCTTGTTTTCGTCGTGGCACCTGTGGGACAAAATGCGTTAAGGGGACTCCTTCCACTACAAGGCATTTATGTAGTGTTTTTTCCCAAAGCAGCTGCAAGTAACATCGTGGATTTTTGGTAGGACACCTGCTTGCTACGCGAATAACCTAGGTAGATTCTCAATGGGACCGAGAATTTTATGTTTTATTTTGTTTGCTTCTTTCTCGATTTTTCGCTCACAACCAACGGTGCCGACGGCGACGGCAGAATTTCTGCGACATGGGCTCTCTAAGGCTATCGCGTTAAAATGACTAAAAAGTCATCTACGTAACTAAATACAACCTTCACTTGTCAATAACCTGAGCCACTCCTCTGTCAAAATGTGATAAAAAGAATGAGGCGACTTTAAAGCTTCCAGCTTTCACAGTTGAACACGATAGCGATATTCTGTTCCCAGTGCACACCTCAAAAACTTAGTGCATGAAACCTTTTCGAAATAGCTATTCACCCAATGCACACAATAACGTGTATGCCTTTTGTAGTGGATTACTGGCTTTAAAACACAAAGTCATTCTGATAATCACATGTCCTGATGTCCGATGGCAATGGGCACTTGTACCATGCATTATTATTGCAATACAAGAACCCTCGTTATAACAGCCGAGAAAACGGCCAAAAAATTCGATATTAGTAGTAATTCGATATAATATGCTACTGCCTCATAAAAGCTCAGCATGTACAGCTAAACTAGCTATGACAACTTCCCAGAAGTGGTATTCAGTGAAACAAACCTCTATTCACGCACAAAAAAGTCTGTCAGCTGGCTTTGTCAGGTGCTTCAGCTGGGCGTGAGGAGTGCCTCCTCCTGTTTGTTCAAGCAAATAATGAATCGTGGTCACCGCCCGTGCACTCCACTCTATTTCGCAACAGATGGAGGCTTTCCTGCGTTTGTGCCACTGATGATAGTTCTTGAGGCTGTTCGTCTGGCGCTGCATCTCCCTCAGTGGGGCCTTCAAGCAAGTTGACTATTTTGGCTAGCTAGTCGACTGGCGCTTAACAGCCTTCCCCAGTATCAGCAAAGGAAGCTTGCCCTCGTCTGTCGCATTAGCAACAAACAGCACTGTTATGCGTTCTTTGCTTTGTTTACATCCTGATGAGGTTCCGCCCGGTGTAGTGTACGTGCGCTTCAGCAATAGTTTGCAAAAGAATGCTGCCTCATCCAAGTTGTAAATGTCGCAATTTCTATACTGCTGAAGTAGGGTGCTTAGGCGATGCTTGTGCCGTTCCTCCATGATGTTGCGGTCCACGGAATGGTCTCCGATAGTCGTTTTTAAAGACACGTCGTCCCATCTCTCGAAATGTTCAAGCCAGCCCTTGCTACGCTTAAAATCTTGCCTGACCATTTGGGTGGCTAGAGCTTTGACTTTTGCGGCCAATGCAGGCTAATTCGCAGGAAGGTATGAACTTCTAGCATTTTTTCAGCCATTTAAAAAGCGCTCTTTCCACTTCAGGATACATAGAATCACAGTCGAGCTTTCGTTTGGCTGAGAAACCCTTCTCGAAGCCACCCAGTACGGCGTCCTTATTCTTCAGAACAGTTAATAATGTTGATGGCGGTATTACAAATTCTCTTGCAACTTCGGACTTCTGCCGGCCTTTCCCACCTCACGTATCAGTTGAACTTTCAGCTCTAATGTCAGGCACTACTGTAAGGGCACCACCGGTACCATTTTCACTTGACGATCACTAAATGCACACGCGCACATGCATATTTCAAACACGAATAAAAAAAATTCAGGGGCCAAGGAGCCCACCAAGGCTCCGTAGTGGCGACACAACAGCACTGATGCAGCGCTAGTAGCCGTGAGCAGCCAGCTACAGTGCCTTGATGTGCTCGTTCACTTTCACGCGCATCGAGGCACTCCACAGCCGGCACGTTAGTGAGCACCTTCAGCTGTCGCCTCCGTACCAGATTAGGGTGTAGAGGGGAAGGGTAACATCCAAGCGTCGGAAACTCTCATGCCGTCTGCATCAGTCTAGACTGGCCCGTTTTTCTAGCTTGGAGACGCTAGCGCAAACAATGCTCACTCAGAGCAGAAAAGGACGCTCGGTGCGGGACGTGGATGAAAAAAGCGCGCAGGCAGGTTGGCGGCATGGGCGGTCACTCACTCGCGCTGCCGTGAATACGGACCCGCAACTTGTTACTCCGCTCTAAGCAGAGCAAGTTGACGACATGTTTCGAGTAATCCCGTCTAAAATACACGTATATCCTGTCTAAAATAAACTTCAATAAAACCAATAATTTGATTAAAGCAACTTCGTTGTAATAAGGGTTTACTGCATTCTATGTTGTATTGTGAAGCATATGCAGTCGAACCCAGGTATATCGAACTCGCCAAAAAACGTTTATTAGTTCGATATATGGCATAATTTGATACAGGCCCGGTATAGGGTTTGACACAAAGGCACATAACAAACTAGAAGAAAAGTACTTTGTTAATATGGTGGCTTACTTGCGTGCCCTACTGTGGAACAAAATAGTCCCGGATTTTTTTCTGTGTCAATGACTTCGCTGCCTGCGACAGTACGCACGCCTCCATGTTGTCCAATGGGTCGGAGCAGCTGAGGCCGCAACCTTCCACATTCAAGCAATAGCGCCGGACCAACGCAAGTGCACTAATCACTTTGGAGGATGTAGGCAATGGGCCGTCGTCGATTTCCATATTGCTGTCGCTTTGGCTCGTGGTCGGCTCGACGTCTGCAATGTAATCCTCATCCTGTAATTGGCCCATGATGGGGACATCATCATCCGCACTGACAAACTCGTCGAATGTCGATCCGTCGATAGCACCCGGGAACTCTGCCAGCTCGTTCCAAACTTCGGCGGAAACACCTCCGGTGTCTTCAGTGCTGTCAGAATACGGGGTGTCATCACCAGCCATGCGGAAGCCGGCATGCCTAAAGAAGTTCTGGATCGTCTCCTTCTTGACATCTGCACACGATCTACTCAACATAGAAATAGCTTTGAGCAAGTCGATCTTAAGCTCCCTGCCAACACGAAGGTTCTGCAGCAGCCTCTCCACCAGGCGCTTCCGATAGCCGGCTTTCATTGCGCGTATAACGCCTTGATCCAGTGGTTGCAGTACAGACGTAGTGTTCAGGGGCAAAAACGCCGCTCGATGTTGCTGAAGGGCGTACAGCAGTGGTGCGATGAACAATTGCCCACGAGCAGGCATACCTTGCGATTTTCGCCTACCAAATCATCATTACACGATGATACCATCTACTGAAAAGCTCCCCGGTCATCTACACTTTTGAGTTTGCTCGGTAGGTAACTGGAAGCGACAGCGCATTTCCAAAACACCGCAGTGCCGTGCTTTTTCCGATAACCAAAGGTCGAAGCATTTTCGATCAGTCTAAATTAGCTGCCAACCGCACGGACACACGAGCTTTGTTTGCCTTGCCGTCGCTTGTCTGGTCACCACGACACGCAAGTGTCTTGTTTGGCAACATTTGCCAAAATAGAGTGGTTTCATCCGCATTGAAGATATCTTGGGCTCTATATCTTGCTGTGATATCTCACCAGTTTTCCTCAAGTCATTTTTCTACGCTGTCCAGGTCCGCCGCTTTGTTTTCACCTGTAACAGCTTTGCCAACGATGTCGTACCGTTCTTTGAACCGCTGAATCCAGCCTGAACCACCTTGAAAATCATTCCTGCCAAGCTGAAAAGCACAGTCCTTGGCTTTCTGCTCGATCATAGGGCCAGACACCGAGATGTTTCGCGATTGTACGTCCACAAACCACTTGTAAACGGCCGCTTCAACATCTTCGTACACAGCAGCGTGCTTTTTTCGGGCACCACGAGCACCTGGCCTTTTGTCGGACTTGGCCCTGATGTCTGCCTTGTTCTTCAGGATAGTACTCAAGGTGCTCCTTGGAATTTTGTACGCGGGACGACGTCGGACTTCTTTTCAATGCGCTCAACCCGATTGATGATTTCGAGTTTCGCGGCGAACGGCATATTTTGCCTCTTTGCGCAAGCCATGATGACAGCGCGCATATACAGTTCGCAGAGCACCAACAGGCAACACCACAGACCACGCTGAATCGGCAGCAGCAGGCACAAGCATAAAGAAAGAAAAAATGGCGCTCACTTCTACCGCCTACGCACCTCGAAGAAAGCATGACAGCCTCTGATTGTCTGTTAGCGCTGCGAGCGGGCCAGGATCATTTCTTGGAGGGGGGTGTTCGCCCGCGCACAACCGGGTCTAACCAACTTTTTCTAGGGTGGTGCCGGCAGTTTTCCCTGCCACCGCGAGGGAAAGCTAACTTGCTGGGGCACTTTTGAGGCACATGGAGTTTGATATATCAGTTGTAGTTGCTATTTTCGTTCGATAAAACAGTAACTTTTGCTGTATATTGTCAATGTAAACTTGCCATGTTCAGGAATTGTTCGATATACGAAATAATTTGATATAAGCGGGTTCGATATAGTCGTGCTCGACTGTATAAAGGACGCATGTGTCTGTAAAGCATGTGTCACTTTCACTGGATTTCCAAGCAGAGAAAGTTATTTTCACTGCATTCACAAGCAGACCCGTGGCAGTGTGGTAGAACATCCGCTTTCCATACAAACGACCCGGGTTTGATCCTCACTCTGACCCAGAATTTTTTTATTATTTATTTTATTTGCATCATTCTTGATTTCTCGGTCATACATAAGATAATTTTTCGCTCAGAACATGCGAAGCCAACGCCAACGTGAAAATTTCTGCAGAACGAGCTCTTTCACGCTATTGTGTTAGTACGTTGCGTAGGACAGGCGCTACACATAAACCTATGCAGATCCTTTTGCTCTTAATGTGAACCAGATTAGGAAGACATGAACGTTGAGCACAGACAAAACTTAATCAAGGTCATGATGTCGACTTTATCATGTGTTTTCAGATGAGCATGTAAGGTGATATGTATTTGCATGTTTGCTACGGTTATGCCTATAAGTCGCTGATGTTCTGAGAATAAAGACCATTACGAATGACACCCTTTCTGTTCTGTCCTTTATATTTCCTTCATGATGATACAAGCCTTTTTGTATTCCAGTAAATTTATTGCAGCATGCAACTTTTGTCGATGCCTTGTTTTTTTTCCCATGTTTTCTTCAAAACACTTTTTCTAGATAATGATGTGAAGGTTAATTGTAGCGTGTAAGGTGGTGAAGAATTTTGCTGGCAGTGCACCCACTAATTTGTGCATTGGTCTCAGCAAGATAGCATTTGGCAGCCAACAATATCATCAATGAATGAAGACACTGAAAAGTATGCAGTGAACAGTCAACAGCTATGTGCTGCAAAAGAACATGGTGAAGCTGCAAGACTACAACCGCTCATTAATCATTTATGCTCCCCCAAGGAAGGTCTGCATGCAAAATGGCTGTGATGCGATAAAAAAGTATACCTAGAATGAGTTTCTGAGGGCTTAGTAAGGTCACAATGATGTTGTTATTGAGTGAAAAAAAAATATACAGGACCCCGAAGTAGCCCTTCTTCTGTACCATCTTTTTTTGAGCTTCGTTTCTTGCATTAGCCATAGTTTTCGCCAACAAAACAAGAGTTCGACGACTTTGAAGCAGACTACTTTTAGCCCTGCAGGTCGCAGGAGCTGCGTTATTTCACAAAAACTTTATAACTCTAGAACAATGGCTTTTCACAGCTAGCAAAACTAAGACTCCAAGAACGAGAAAGACCAAGTCACAAAAAAGTGCTTGCACTGGGCCTTGTACACCTTCTTGCCAGCTATACTTTAGAGCACTTACCTGTTTTCCGAGGAGTCTGATAAATGTTGGACACGGGAGCAGGTGTGCCATCTCTCATATGTGAATAATGCTCTTCTTCAGTCTATGGAGGAAAATAAAACCACAATGGCCTTCAATTACAACTGCACAGCAGATATAGTTCGTAAACACAGCATCACATGGCATAATATCACCACTTTCAGATCTGCAGGCTGAGTTGTCCAGATGATGGATCAGTCTACAATGGTGCAAAAATCGAAGTGCAAAAATCCAGGGATAAGTAACGCCCATACTTTCGTTTCCAGTGTCAACAGTTCATGTCATATCGGTGTAATTTTGACTCGAACACTTTTATTAGAGCCAAAAAATCTTTTAGCAGCCAGATTTACAAGGACATGATGAGGATATTGTGATCAATTGCTTGGAGCAGTCGTCATAAGCTTTAAAAATTGATGCTGCATTTCAATCTGTGTGTACGGTACTTCACAATGTGTGGCTTATTGTAGTATTATACTTAATTACTTACATTTTTTGAAAGCTTTGAGCTATGTATGCGCTACCCAAGACAACAGAAAAAGTTACAGTTTTGCTGCAAACGCGAAGCAATGAACGTGATAACAACAAAGTGGAATGTCATGCGCAGAATGGCAGGCAGATCGAAACGTGCCCCGTGTTTCTCACGCACAAATAACGCACAAAACGTACTCACAGCTACAGATGAACACCAACATGCGCCTCAGTTGTTACATCACTGTGTCTGAAAAGAGCGCCCTTTTCGCAAACGGAGGCTGTGCAACCACTGCAGTGACTTTTTGTACGCTGGGTAACTACAACAGAATCATTCCCGCGAAATTCCAAGTCTAGCCAAGACACACAATCCTCCCCACTGCAAGATAAAGGTGCGCTATCAAGCGTACACACGCTTATTCTCTACGCGGGCCAAAGTACGCATGAAAGATGAGTTCCGCCGCGCGCTTACTGCACCATCTTGCTGATAATGGTGAAAGCCCGATAGTTTAGTTCCTCCCCCCTCGAGATGCTTGCCAACAGCAGCAAGGGGTAGATATAAATAGCTTGCCGTTTAAACATTCAAGGAGGTACCCCACAGTGGCTCAGTGGTTAACCCCTTGCATTCAAGACTCGGAGCGCAGAGGTCCCACGTTCGATTTCGCGTGCCGTAGTTTTTTTTTTTCTTCTTCTTTGTGTTTTATATACATAGATACGTACACATATACGGTGCATGACATCGACGCCGACATCCACGCCGAAGCCACCAGCGGCGGCAAAATCCAGCCAAGAGTGTCCATATAATTGCTATTGCAATAAAAGATGTGCCCACATTAAAGCTATTATAACATTAAGGTGCCTCATCAACTCCCATAGAAAATTTTACTTATACATTGAAAGTTGTTACATGCCCATCAGAGAGCATTCTATTGCAAGAATTCCTAAATTCATTTCGAACAGGGATGATGAACAAATTTCATTTAATTGGCAGAAAAATCCTCTTCTCTCTTTCCGAGGGAGGCTGTACCCAATCTTGACCTTGGCCATGATCCTGTAGGCCCTGGCGGAGTCTTCAGCCTGCCATACCAAGCTCGCTTGTATTAGTGAGTTGGAACTGAGGAGTACAGCCTTCTACCCACGCCCTTATGATGATGGGCACCTCTGGGCGTGTCCAGTGCTCACAGCTCAAGTCTGCCCTGTTACAACATCATTTACATTTGCCCTAACAAACTTCTGGTGCTGAGCGGTTCATCATTACTGGATTATGGAATATCTGGGTCTAAAGCAGGTGCCACGCCACCACCTGTCTTCCCTTCAATGGCACGTGGGCTGGAGGATAAACGCTCCTGCTTAGGCTATAAAGCTTCATAATCTCTCTGTAACAGGTCATCCTTTCAAATTTCCCGTCTTCATCCCAGTTCGACCAGGGCAATCCAGAGGCTTGGCCTGCAGGTCCATGAGCCGTCTGGCGTGCAGCCTCATTGCTCGTTAAGTAAGAGCAAAAGATAAAAAATATTTTGAAGCAGCACGCAACCATGATGTGTGAAGGCGACCTTTGCATCCTTTCCACTAGCTAACAAAACTCTTTTTCTTTGTTCTTCCATACTGGATGACGAGACGAATACACATCACATCACGCACACATCGCAATCTGTTGGCGAGAAGCACCCTGCTGCTTTCTCATCAGTTTATGCAGCACTGGAGTGCGTCAACGTCTTCCTTATCTGCCGCTCCTTGTGTTGGGTGAGGAGATTATTGAGGCTCTTTTTGGTGTGCAGTGCAGCACGTTTTATTAGTTCCCTACAACCATAGTTCCCTACAACCAGTTTTGCATAGTTCCCTACAACCAGTTCATGCTTGCCATCATACTCCATCATGCCATCTTGGAATGCAGCACCCACAAGGAGAAGAGCAAACAATGTTCCGCTTGAAAGTTGAGTTCTGCAATTGTCATAAACCCACATAACTTTTGGGAGACACGATTGCGAGGATTAGGATTAGGATGTGAAATGGTGCTGGCGAATCTAACCTTGCGAGATTTGCAAGTGATTGCCCAGCACAGTTTCCTCTTTTGTTAGCATAAAAAAATAATGTCCTTCTTAAAGCGAAGTACGGGCATGCTCCTAGCAAATCGTGGGCAGCGCGACCCAACTCTGCTTAAGCCGGTGGCCTGTGAGCTATTCTGCATACAGTGTTGTACTGGACCCCCCTACCATTGCTCACAATTGTGGGAATCGAGGCTAGCCCGCCGCCTTTGCACCGGCTTTGCCGCCTCTTTCTCCGTTCTCATGTCCCGACATGACTCCCCTTCTCCATGGTCTACTGGCTGAGAGGGACATTTCACCCCTCTCACCTGGTAGCGGATGTCGACTGTGGTGCCGAGCGCGAAGTCTCTCTGGGCGTTTCCAGCACGCGCGTCGGGAGTGGGTGAGTGAGACCTCTCAGGGGACAACATGGAGGTAAGCACGTTTTTATTTTCCGTCCGTTGGTTTTCTTTGTATGGGGCTCGTTCAGACTTTGCCAAGAGCGCATTGCGCCCGCGGCGAACGCTTACCTTATGTCGCCCCCCTTCTGAACTCTAGGCCGAAGAGCGGTACGGTGTCCTAGTGCGTGGCTACGAGCCGTATCTCTCCGAAGCCAACGCGAGTGCCTTTGCCCTCGCTCGAGCAACCGGGCCTTAGTCCCGGTGTCTCCGTGAATCACTTTCACCACGAAGACGTGCTTGCGGAACCCTGTGTAGTACTTTTCGCTCATGACGTGGATAAGCCCATTTGCTTTCCCACCGCGCTTTTGCAACGGGCTCTGTACTGCGTTTTTGGTGTTGCTGCAGGCAATAAAGTGTTGCGACCTTGAGAAGTATCGTGTTCTCGCCGCGGCGATGGTTAACATATGCCCTGCGGCTCGCTAGGACCGGACCCATGCTAGTGGCCGTACTCCTTCGAGATGCGGCTACACTACACAATGTAGCCATTGCACTTGTCAGCTCAAAATGTCCAGATGTAGTCACGGGCCCTCTAATACAGAAAAAGCTCAAGCTCAAAATTAGGAGTGTGCGAATATCAAAATTTTTTAATACAAATCGAATATCGAATAATGAAGAGGTGCAATTTTTTTCCACCAGTAATATTTTACTCATGAATATATTTAGGTTGGAAACAGTACGATTGTTATTATAGTCAGTTATTGCACACAAAAATTTGAAAAAATGTCACCATCTGTACTTGCCAGAAAGCGTAAGAGTAATAGATGAGCTTGTGACTGTGATGTTGGGTTCTATTCACATGATGAACAAACCTTTTGTATCTTTTTTTATATATGATAGCACTTTATTACAAAAAAACAAAAAAGCTTTTGTACCTGCCTTGATGACTAGTGAGCATTAGGCCATTGGTTTGATTTTGTAACAGTTAACACCCATGTACTTAAGTCTAAGCGATTATTAAAGCAGTCTAAGTGGTAACAATTCATGCAGTTATAGCTCGAAAAACCCCAATTTTATAGTTTTATTTTTAATTTTGTCCCCTGTTTTCATATCCGGTCAAGTCACAAAAAAAAAAAAATTGTACTTGAGGTGTTTTTCAGCTACAAAGCAATACTCGTTATCTCGCTTGCTTCCGTTGCCTTTCTCGAAAACCGCGCTCGCCATTTTACAATCAAAAATGCTGTGTTCTTCTTTCCTCTCTTCGCTTGTTTCATAAAATGTTTCTCGCACGTCAGTCACCTGCACCGAGTGAATTTCAGGTTTTAAGCGAATAGCGACATTGATCGAATAATATCGTATCGAATTTGAATACTAGTATATATGACATATAAAGAAGAATGAGCATATTTATCGTGACCTAACTAACCTGCACAATAGTTTTTTAAATATAAAACAGAGTCTTCATGCTAATTCCCTTTTTTCTTTCTCATTCACATGAGTAGTAGCACCACTATGAGTAGTAGCACAATTTTACTTTGAGCAGAATGTGAGTCATAACTCTTAAATTACAAAACATTTGAAGATTTATTAAACTTAGAGAATATAAGCCATCATAACTAGCTTTTAAGCTTAATAAAGTGAATTTATTTGAGAGTAATATTTCCACCTAAAGGGGTCGTGCGACTCTTTTTCAAATAGCCATGGAATGCATTCAAAGAAGCTTACTTATGGCCTCATGAATTAACTGCCGCAAATATTTTTAGAATTCGTGCAGTACGGGAGGAGTCACAAAAATTTTTCGCACGCTGCTAGTGCACTCTCTCTTCTCATCGCGATGAAAGCACTGGAAGCTAAACAGGGAGGGATAGCACGGGAAAAGAAAACACGCCACACATGCTTTCTGAGCTTGTGGAGTCATTTGCCGAGGGAAAAGAGCAACTTTTTGCGGACTGAGAATTTCTTGTGAATCGCATGCCACGTGCTGCGCTATAATATTTGACTTGCGCGTCCTTGGTAGCCTCGACTACTGATCGGCAGCGCCTTTTGACAATGCTCAAATAGTTTTGCAGGGTCCCTTTAAACTTGAAGGGGGCTTCGCGACAGAGCAGATTTCTCCTGGATAGGGGCTTTCACGGTTTGGCAGTCCTACACTGCCATGAAACTGCCTTTATAAGCGATACAATAGTATTAATATGCATTTATTCGTCCCTTGCAAACACTTTGAAATTTTAATAGTTTAAATTTGAACCAAAGCAACTTCCAAGACCTTGCTATTCGTTTGAATATTCGAAGCATTCGAACAATCGCACAAGCCTACGAACAAATATTTGTGAACATCGAATATTCGAGTTAGTTCGAATATTCGAAATTTTCGAATATCTGGTTATTGAATCGAATAGGAATATTACAAATGCAATATTCACCGAATATTCGAAACTTTCAAATATTTGCACACCCCTAGGTAAAATGTTGCCTACAACTTCTCATCAAACTTTTGTACTAATCTCATATAATGAATACGCTAAATAAAATGCCCTTTAAATTAATCGAATTTCTACCCCTGCTTGAATATATTCTGCCAACAACTTCTCACATTTATGGCAGGCGTTGCAGCATGAAATACGGCATCACCATATTTTGTTGTATCACCTGCCTCTAAAAGCCAGTTTGCAATTGAGAGATGAGTGTGAATATCAATCAGTGGGCTACTGTTTTTGAATGATTGTGAAGCCACACGGTAGTTAGTGAAGTCGAATTTTTAGTCAACAGAATTCAATGAGGCTTGAGGAGGATAACAATGTTTCGAAATTTTATGGAGCCCTGGTTAATGCATGATGTAGATGTGAAATATTTGGTGAGAAAAGCAGTATTTTTTGCCGCATTATGGCAACACGAGAAACATACCCATCTTGGGTAGGGTACCTCGTAGACGTGTTCCCGCCTCGTTCTCTTGAGCGTTTGCGTCGCGGCTGCTTCGCCATCTGCACAGCCGCCCCCTTGCTTGCCAAGTGCCTGCACCTGACCCATGGCATATGGAGAAGGATAGTAAAGCTGTTCCTTGTTTGGGCTGGCACTCTCCAGGCTGCTACCAGTCTGCTTCAGGATGGACAAGCTCATCGCCTCCAAGTTCTTGTCTTCAGAGCATGAATCTATAGAGGAGTGTAAAAAGAGCCAATTTAAAGAAACAACCAAGTACAGAAGCAGAAAAATTAATGTTGTATGACAAAGAGCTACGCCTGCGCTCATGAAAATGAAACTTCCAAATAATGGCAACACAACTGCAGGAAAGTTAGTTTTCATAAAGGCGTTGATACCACCCCACAAAGGCGATCTACCTATAGAGATCACCACTATACTAGCAGTCAACATAAACGAAGTCATCCTGGTTTTGCCCTAATGACTAGAGTGTCACTGTATGTGTTCCAAGCAAAAAATGAATGAATCTATAAGTAATAAGCATAGTAGTACGAGCCCTTAATAAAAAAATAGCTTTCTCATTCATTACTTCAATAAAAAGAGCTGGCACATGTCGCGATCCTGACATATGCAACTCAAAACTACATGTAGCGTGTTAATGCAAGGAAGGTTTGCTAAATTATAAGTAAATAAAATCAACCTGTTTTAACACTATTCGTTGAAGAGGCCCCGAAACTGTTTTGGCAGTTTTGTGCAAACACATAGGGCTGGTAGACCAAGTCCCAAGGGTAACTTAGAGACCAATTTGAGCTCTCTGTGTAAATTCTGTAATTTATTACAATGCTTTAGAGCTGCAAATTGCTGCAGATCGGTGCAGATCATCACAACTTGGCCAAACACATTTTCAACCGCCCATTCACAGAGCGACATGCTCTGGCCACTTGACATCATTGTTCACGAGTGATCTCGGAGGTGAAGACTGGTAAAAGCTCAAATTGTCGAGCACGTTCAAGGGAGCTCCGCAATCGCTAGCGATGCCAGCGTGCCTCATGAGTGGAGGAGGCCAGGCAGAGGTGAAAAAGAATGTATGATATTATTGTCCATAGCAGCCTTGGTACACAGCATGTCACTAAACTTGTTGTGCAAATGGTTTGATGGTGCTCTAGCCTAAACGCTAACAACACCTAAAAAAAAATCGTTTAAGGGTCTCTTTATAAGAAAGCTGAAGCACTTTAAAAAAAGAACACATTGGATTGTGTAAAGATAGTGTGATCCTTGCAGGATTCAAAAAATGATGAGAGAGTTCTCAAAAGTGAGTACAAAAAACTGTTTTTGGCGGAAAAACATAGGCTGCGGCCGCTGGGCTCCTTGAAACGCCAAGTGAACGCGGTGCGTGACGCTCGGTACGCCACGTCATCTGCAACAGCAGCACGCTTCTTGATTCGTTTCGTGATGAGTTAGTCATGGAGGCCATGGTCGTAAATAGGAGAGATGCTTGATCATGTAGTGCTTGAAACACAGAACGCATTTCCTGCTCCGCTGGTGAAATCTGCTGAGCGGAAGGTGAAGGCGTGTCCTGTTGGTTTCGCCATCATTTGACAGCCAAGCCGACCACATCTCATCAAACCAGAGTCATATAAAAAAGTCAAGTCTATGCAGTCCCCTGCAGTGTCTTGGGATGCTACATCTGCGCGTGGCTGAGAGTAATCGACGCTCAGCCAGACATGCCTAGTGAGCAGCCGAACTGTACGTCGGAATGCAGAACGTGTCTGCAAGAAAAAACAAAGAAGATGTAGGTTTCCAGGCCTACACTTAGGTCGTGCTCGTGGGGCCGAGCAAGACAAGCTTTTCTTTTGCATATTCTAAAGCTCCTGCTGTTACGACAAAAAAAATTATGATATCATCAACAGTAATGTCAATCTTTGCTAACCACAAAGTTTTATTGAATTCTAAAACATCTTCAGTTTCTCTTTAGAGCAGTCTTTTTTATAGGGCTATTTTTCCAACTCACGAATTTTGTTTCTCTGAACTGCCACATACAAAGTACAGACTAACAAGCTTGCCTTCTCCTGTATGTGAGATGATTTGTTTATATGCAATTAGATAGCAGCATGAACAGCCTAGTGTCATCCCTATTAGACAGTTTGCTGATATCGATAAAACTGCCAGCTTTGTGAGCTTATTATGTTTGCCCATGTGATCAAAAAAGTTGAATGAAAAAACAAAACAAAGAACTGTTGTCAACAAGTAAATTTTTTTGTCTTTTCCTTTTAATAGTATTAAGTGTGATTAAAGAGAGCAAAATAAATTTTTCCACCGCACCTTGAAGAGGCTCCCTAAGTGTGCCTGACATGATGCATGAGTATTTTTGTGTGGCATAGACGTGTCCATCCAAAGCTTTGTGTCACCAATCCAGCTACTGCCCATTGGTGGATCCAAAGCAATGCTACATTTCGGACTGCCACTTATGCTTACAGCTGTATGGCTACTCTGCTGGCTTGCAACAAAAGTACAATCATGCTGGCGTGATCATGTGATCCAACATAGCCGCACCCATGTACGGCTACTAAAGGATGTCTATAGGGGCCCTTGCACATACAGCGGACTCCCCTTAAACAGAACTCGAAGGGGCAAGAAAATTTGTTCCATTTCTGAGAAGTTTCATTTAAGCAAAGCCCACAAAATGAATGAAATATGACTTTATTTCAAAAGCCCCAACTGTGGCTGACTGAACAGAAACATTTTGAAGTACGCAATTTACTATAGTTGATTAGAAAGAAAAATGTTTCTAATATTACTGACTCGGAAAAAAGGAGGTGATAACAATTTGCTTGGCCTTGTTCAAGCACTTTCTCACATGGTAGGAGTGAATTGCTGAAAGGCTGCGCAGAAATTCTGTGCTACCATCGTGTTCTAAGTAGCGCTGCAACAGGATGACAGCCTCTCTTGCTGCACTGTCAGCCACTGAAATGGGCTTGGGATCACACACCATCTCATTACCACTTCAGTACAGGTCCTCATCTTGAACTTCAGCTATAGATTCCTCAAGGCTGACTTCTCAAGTTCACGATGAGGCGTCGATTGCTTCTCAGCATGCGCGGACATGTGCAATAGCTGGATTCGCTTGGCTAGGCTAGCTTTGGCTAGCCTAGCTAAGCCTTGCGCACCAAAATTCCCACATAAATCGCATGCCGACTTTAGCTCTGAATTTTTTGTATATTTTGATCGTGTTATATGTGAGAAAATTTGTTCACTCGGTGTGCAGCCAGGTACTTCTGGGTTAGTGAGAGTTCAATGCACGCGCTTGTTGGGACCAAAGGACGAGTTATGATCATGACCTTACCAAACTTTGTGGTCTGTAGATTAAATTTTGCTAGAACAAAATTTTGCAACAATGAGTTCTTTCGCGTATCCCGTATATTTCCTTGTAGCGAGATTTGACTTGCCTCTTATGATATAATAGTATATCTATCCAGTAAAATGTGTATGACAAGCTAAAATGTAGACTGAAATGGCTATTTGTTTGAAACTGAACACCGTGACAGTTTTCAATGAGAGCACAGTTACCGATGAAGTGGCTTGGTGCTGCCTGCCTTCGTCTCCGTGGTATGATGAATGCCAGTACTGCCCCTATGAGGACCACAACAGCCAGGACACACAGGAGTGGCACCATGATGCTGACACTCTTGTAAAATGCAGGCTTCCGTCCCTCCAGGCTGTTCAAGGGAGGAATGCTAGCTGCAAAAAATGACAGCATTGTGATCATGTCAGGTCTGAAATCAAGAAAGAGCACATGAAAGTGTGACAAGACATCTTGTGCTTGCAAAATTTTCCTGCCAAGTTTTTTAAACATATGTGATTACTTTTCTTGCTCAAGTGTTTTGTTTATTTTGATCTGAACAATCTTGAGAGTTATATATACAGGGTGCCCCAGCTTTCTTTAGCCAGCAAAATATGCCGACACAAGCAATTATGACGCGACCAAATGCATGGTGCTGACCGTTGCCTGAAGTTAGTCAGACTTTTTTTTTGTGTTTCAAAATATTGTTTAATTACATATGTTTAATTAACAAATTTTGGAAGAACAAAGATGGATAACAAATTTTAAAGAGAAAGTTGTAGATCGGTTTGCAAAATGTCTGATTAGACAGTTTCAAGCTTTGTATCTGTTAATTATTAGTGTTTCTGTTATTATTAGTGTATCTGTTAATGTTTCTGTTATTATTAGTGTATCTGTTGATTATTAGTGTTAATGCCTGCAAAATACAAAAGGATACCATGTAACAAACTCGCTTGTGTGCCAGTGCACACTATAATTCTAGTGCTCCCTAATGTTTTGCGTACGGGCTACTATTGATTTGCCCGGTTGTGCTGTCTCGACAGGGCCACAACTATAGTGGTGGCTTTGCAATGAACACCGTATTGCTATCGGCCACAAAAGGGATAACCACTGTGACTGCTTATCACTGTCATGAACCGGTGCGAGGAAAGCATATCGTTCATAGGTGGAAGATTAAAGAGCACCAGAATCACGGCATGTGTGGGCGCGCCAGTGGGTTTGTCACGTGATATTTTTCGTATTTTGCGGGAATTTGTAGTTAGCAGAAGAACACTTATCATTATTAATATAAAGTTTTAAACTATTTATTTGGACATTTTGCAAACTGATTTAAAACTTCCTCACTGAACTATTTTATCCATCTTCATTCCTTCAAATGTTAGCTAATGAAACAGATCTAATTAAACAATATTTTATAACACAAAAATAGTCTGACTAACTCCACGCAACGGTCAACAACATGCATTTGGTCGCATCGTAATTGCATGTGTCGGCATATTTTTAAACTCTCGCTAAAGATATCGGGGGCACGCTGTATATCGAAGTGTTAAGTTGACTTTACCATAATGCCACGTGTTTCCATCGAGAAAGACCATAGAAATGTGCATATGCTATCAAAAGAAAACAGAAAGGACAAAGAACTTGCAGGCATGGGGTATTAAAAAGACAAACATACTACTGTTCTCTCGATTCTCTGTGTTACGATTTGTTTTGACCTCACGACAGTATTAAACCAACTTTATGTTCAGAGTAGGATTGAAGCTTTACCTATTGGACAATTTATTTTCAAATTGTAGGTTGCCTTTATCTTTTCTATTCAACAAAAATGGGAAAAGATCTACTTGTTAAAGGCTTTCTGGATACTGAACCGTCACCTGTCATCGTTTAAGATAGTCCAATTACTTCAATACCGTTTTGGTCCATTTCTTAGAAGGTTGGCTGCTTTCCTTGAAGACTGCATCAGATTATCCTTCCACCTTTGTTCCTTCTTTCCTTTGCGGTGCAAAGACAGTGTGCATCATGGACAACAGAAAGTGCCCCCGAATACCCAAAGTGCTCACCCAATGAGTGGCTGGGGATGTCAGACAAGCCATAAATTGAGGAAGTAGCTTACTGGCCCCACAAGTATCACTAACAATGCATACTCACGTCCTACTATGAACAGACATCATACTGTTCTGATTTCTGCATGAACAAGACTCAACTGCCTATGTATTCTACACATATTTACCTCCAGTTCTGGTGAAGGTGCTGAAGGTGTAGTCGTGCTCGGTCGTTCCCGCCTCGCTGTGGCTTGCTACCCTTAGCGTGTACCATTTCCCGGGAACCAGGTCGGGCACTACAAGCACTTTCTGCTCAGCCGGGATGGAGTCCGACACAAGCACCCATTCCTCCTCAACCACATCCTGCATTCGGTACTGCACGGTGAAAGACTGTATGGGGCAGCCAGCTGCGGTCCAGCTGCTCAGGTGCACCGTAAGAGTGGCTCCATTTAAGGTGAGCACGGCATCTCGCTTGGGTGCCACTGGAGCTGTGCGTGGGATAAATGAAAGACAAAGGAGAGACAATGCATCAAGAGCAGCCAACACTGCTGACAAGGACAAAAGAAGTGATAAGGTGAATTTGAATTGGAGGGACAATAATGAAACAAACGAATTTTCTTATATGAAAAAGTAATGTTTTTACGATACCATATTCACAACGCTCACTACAAGAAGACAGTTGGTAAGTGGGCGAATGGGCAAAAAGAATTTGCAGGTGGCCAACCCACGCTGAATTTCCTGCATCAAACACCGCGACATCAAACGTTTTTATGGCGCCTACAAGGTCTTGCGTAGTTCCATATCAGCAAAAATGACGCATGTTGTCCTTTAGCGGGGCCACAGACTTCACATGCAAAGTTAAAAAAAAATTTCGTGGAGCTAATGTTGTAGAAATACGAAAAATACACTTTGAAATCAGTGAAGTCGAGAATGATGATTTTATCACAAAATTTTAAAGTGATACTTTGACCTTAATTTTCTCTTTTAATCATACTAGTAATGAGAATACACAGACAATGATGCCAAGGAAAGTGTAGGGTATGTAGTTAATAGTAGTTGTATTGTAAATGCGAATAAAAAAAAGTTCACAAAAAGATGACTTGCTGGTGGAAGGTACCGAACCTGCAACCTAAGAAAGTATGTCTCAGAAAAACGAGCCTTTAAATGTACACTTCTTCACTTTACTGACAAACCTATCAAGGAAAAATTAATGGCATTAAAATTTTCAAGGTACATTTTATCAATCTAAGCTGATTCGTTTTTGCACTTTAACGTCTATTTAACAAGCCTACGTCACCATTGTAGTGAAAACAACATACATATTGAAGTACGGTAGGTGCCACAGGTAAAAAGAAAACGACACTAAATTGCGATTTGGGCCATTTGGTATATTTCTATAAAAAACAAAAACAGAGTAAACTATGGAACAACAGCACAGCGATGCATCCAGTGGCTAGTCTGTTTCTCTCCTGTACTACTGTGGTTAGTGCTGCTTCTCATTTAGCTTGTAAAGAAAATGGCGGCCTTGTGAGCCCATAATCAGGGTTGCCACTGGTGACTACTTTTCACCGAATTGGTGAATTTGAGAAGCCCGTGACGACCTAAAATTATGATTGGCGACATGGTGAACATGTGGAGATTTTCGGCTTAGGTCTCGGAATGAGTTATGAATTTTATGGCCAGTGTTTTCAAAACAATAGGCGACATTTTTTTCATTTTTCGTAATTTTACACCCACCAGTAGAAGGTGCATGTTACCCGCAATTCAGTACGCCTATCCTGTTTCTCCCATGTATCTCGTCAATTCTCCTAGATCCTATCGACACTGGTGCACAGGTGTATCCACCAGCAACACCCCAGAAAAATTTCAGTCCACCGGCTGCTTTTTGTGCCGCAAGGTGGTGGTGTTATACTAAGTTTTTAGAGCTTTAAGGTTCTTTAAATTTTCGCTTCTGTGGTGGCTAGGTGACGGCTAGGCCGCGTTTTTCGACCGCAGCTCTCACTGTCCTGAATAGCTTATCGGCTTCTTCACTGCTGTAGTACTCCATAATTCGGTATGTAGAATTTAAATTTAATACTACTATAGCTTTCAGGTAAGCCAAGCTGTCGGCTTCTTTGGACAGCCTTCAGAAACTGCACTGAGGCGAATGTGTAGCATAAGCATGACCGTGCAGAAAGCGTGGTGCGGGTATTGCGACAGTTACGAAGTACTTGCGAATTTATTTCCATTGTTTCTTAATTAACTTGTTCGGTTATATATTTCCACTGCAATGAAATTCACTGAATATGCAGGAAGGCTATGCACGCCGTATCTCTCTTATAATAGTAACCGCTTTGCCCTATATTCGCTACAACCCAAACCATCAGAAACGCTTCTGGTGCATGCGTGCTCTTTCTCAGAGCTCTCATGGTGAAGTGGATGGTGGGACTGGCACTGAAGAACATTAATACAATTTAGAGGTTGTGGATGGTGCTGTAATCCATGGGGCTATATACAATTAGCAATTTTTCCTACTAGGCACGCCACACAAATGAAGAATAGCGATATTTCTGGTGAAATCGGAAGAAAAATGGCGACTTTTGGCGACTTTTCGCCCGTCAATTGGCAAACTTCACTCGAAAGTCAGTGGCAACCCTGCCTGTAATAACAACGACTTATGATTTAAGTCACCAAAATAAGAACCAGTGTAAACCATTACGTCTGGGGTGTAACCAAAATTTGTGGAAGTGGCCTGTGCTTTATTGCATGCTGGCCCGTTAGAAACTCTGTACGACATGAATCTGAATAGCATTCATATGCCACCTCAAGAGATCACTTCATGCTTATGATTCTGAGCAAGTATGCTTACCCAGGACTTTAGAGAAAAATGAAACAATTTTTCCACTTTATTAGGCACTCAGCAGCTCAAATTAATATTTGTTATTCAGTGCCGATCTCTCCCCCCTCCCCGCAAAGCTTTAATACAGATATACAAACTTATGAATAATAAAGGATGTTCGAACTTACGTGCACCCTCAGTCTTTGCTGACATTACTTCACTGGGGTCGCTCTTGCCCATCTTGTTGTAAGATGCCACATAAAACTGGTAATTTGTTCCACACAGAAGATCTTCAAAGGTGTGTGTTGTCTGGTGAGCAGGAACCTGATGCTCTTCCCATGTTCCGTGTTGAACTTTGATGTAGACGTAGTAACCTGAGGAACAAAATTTCAGATATCACAGCCAAGCCAACAGAAAAAACGAGAACAGTGAGGAAAGCTAAGTGCGCTTTATGCTTACATTATCAATTCTTATACAATAAAAGCTCATTATTTTGACACACATTAATTAGAAAAATTTGATGAATTAAATGTGTTTTCAGGTCCCAGCTCACATATAAATTGTTTAATGATATCGAACTGTTGGTCATTTGGTCATATTTGGCCACAATTTAGTTCATGCGAACAAACAGCATTTGCGAAAAGCCGATACAGCTGCGGCATTTCAGAAAGGCATGGTTGCTACCTACGATTGCATTATTCCATTCGATTTCACACACATTTTACTACTCAAACTACAGTGGGCTCTCTGTGAACAGGAAGTCTGTTAAACAGAACTGCTGCTTAAATGAAACAACATCCTATGATATGATTGATTTCATACTTGAATGCTGCAACCTAGCTCCCCTCTTATTAAACAGAACTCCAGTCGAATGGAACACAATTTCACGGTCCCTTCAGGTTCCGTTTAATGAGAGTATACTGTATATAAACTTTCAGAAGGCAAGTACACAGTAAACGTTCGATTCAGACTCCCTAAGGTTCATAAGATTATGTGAAAAAATATATTATGCATTTCTATTTCTCTAAAGCGGCCAAATCACCTCAGCTACATTGGAAATAGTAGCTTTAACACCTCCCAGTAGACTTATCAAACACTTTGGCGTGTGTCCAAGCTCCGCTGAACACACTCGGCACCTTAGGCGAAGTCCTCTTAACTATGTAATTTTGAGTCTCATGATCAGCGCCGCTGATACCAGCAAAGTGCAGAATAAATTACAGCTCTCCCAATGAGTGCTTGGAAATGACAACGGGGAACACAAACACTGTGGCAGACAAACAGATGACTGGTACGGCTTTGCCCAATGTGTGTGTGCACGTTAACGATCGCTGAGTCTTCACTAATACACAGCATTTGCTGCCACGCCAAGCCGATCATTTCTGGCTGTGTGTAGCACATCGCCAACTAACCTGACCCTGTCACTCCCTCAGCTCTAGCTGACTGTGCACGAATTCGTCATAAAAGTATGCGTCGTGTTCATTCCGTTCTTAACCACACACAGGTGCGGTGATGGTGAGCTGCATACGTTATCGAGGGCAGTGCTTCTATGCGGCACTTTTAGCGGTTTCACACAATGATGTAGCATGAACGGCACCGCGGTGTGTTTGTGACGCACGCATACCACTAGATGCGCTAGGCCACATGCACTACTGAGAAGTTAGCTGAAGAGGCTTATCATAAAAGTTGTTGGCGAATCCGCCATGCTGGCAGGTTTCCCGCCTGCAGCTATCGCTCCTCCATGCATTTCCAATGCTTATCCATAAAGACATTGCTGCACCGCGCTGTGACAGTGAACCCTTCATAATCTCGATATGTTTCATTCACCGCATCGCACTCTGGCATTGTGGCAAAGCTGCCTTTAGGCTCTTCTACGGTTGCAAACGTACAGACTCGCAAACGTGCTGGTTCGAACCTAAGCGGCAAAGGTGATGTTTGAAAAGCTGCAATGGTGTTACTAGATGTCAGTATTTGGAGGGCTGGATATAGCACACAGGAAAATGTCCCAGATGTACCGGACAATATAGTAAAACATGAAAACGGCTCATCAGCACACGATAATGTGCACCTGTGCAGATAAAGACTGCTATGAGCAGATATTCGTAATAACCACATCATGTTGCTGCAAATCTGGCTGCAAAAAGATTATGCTGGCTCTAATGTTAGTGTTCGAGTTAAAATTATGCTGGTACTACACAAACTGTAGACGCTGTAAACAAAGGCTCTTGAATTACTTAGCCTGAAGTTATTGAAATTGAATCCATGAGTACTGAATACCCATGAAAGACATTAACAACTGCAGAGAGAGAAGGCGTACAAGAAATTTCGATAAGCATGATATTGAAGAAAGGCAACATATAGCTTACCCATTATGGTCGGTTCGTCATTTGTGTTTGGGTTCCACTGCAACTGTATTGATGAAGAACTCGTGCTAAAGACACTTAGTGATGGTGGCGGGGGTGGATCTGAAGAGGGGAAAAGCACAAACTGAAATTAAGCAACTCTTTGCACATTATGGTAGACAACATTAAGAACTTGCCTCGATGGTTCAGTGCTCTGAGTTCAAATTAAAAGAAACTGAAAAAACATGCCTGACACATTCTTTAAGTGTTATATGCTATGCCTAATCAATGGAGATGAGAAAGCATTTTATGTCAACATGATGAAACCCACCTGCCTTCTTTCTTTTTTATTTTTATTTTCACTACACTTGTAGTGATGCCTATGCACTCTGCATTTTAGATGATGAACTGAAGTCACATACCGCTGTCAGCAACATTTTGCAACCAATCAGCCCCAGTGCAAATGTACTGCCCAACGATCAGCCACGGACAAAGCGCTGCTGATGTAATGGTAGCAGTTTGAAGATATGAAAGACGCTTATTTCTGCAACCCATAAATAAGTATGGCTTAGCACAGCCATGATGATATTTTGGACCACAGCTCAACACTGTTAGAAAGAGAGTAAAAAAGAGTGTTAGGGCAGGATAGAACAACCACGTCACCATTCGCAATAAGAATGCCCACAAGACCAAGTGCTCAGTACCTCTCTCACTATGAGAGAAACCATGGGTTGTGTAGTAGCACCGAGAAACAAACCCAGTGCCTCCAGCAATGGAGAAGAGATGCACTAAACATTTTGCTACTCCTGCATTATGTAGATACATGCATATTACCTTTCACTCTCTCTCGAGACATGGCTTTTATGAAGAGAACAGTGAATGTTATCGTGCATTGAACTTTGAACATTCTCTTGCTATACAGAGTTTCGTAATTGACAGCAAAAGTTACATAGTGTAATCTAGGCACCCGCCATACAATGAACAATGCAACATATATTACACCCAACAACTACACTAATGAAGCAAGAATAGCATGGTGACAACGATGGAACGGCGTTAATGAAGGGGCATGTTGTGGACCAGGCATTCACATGTTTAGAATGGGAAAAGAGTTCAGATGACTTTTGTTCTTCTGGGAACTAGTGGAAATGGCAAGTTACAATGACAAAAGCAACTATAATATTTGAGTAAGACTTGGTCTAATTAACCTCCCTACCTTTTGTGTATTCTTTCTCTTTCTCTCTTAGTAATGGCTATATTTGCCACCAACAAGCGGCTCAATTTTAGTAACAAGCAGTCGTTAGTTTACTGAGTTGTTCAAGCGAATTTCCAACAGCAATAATTTTGTTACTTTCCAACAATCCTGATGATTCAGTCAGAACAATAACTTATTATCTACATGAACTACATGCCACCTGCAAGCACGGATTACTCTATGCTCTGCTCCAGCATGTAGAGTATTTGTTTTTGCGACAGCAGATATAAACTATGAGATCTGCAATAACATCCTTTGTCAACAGCTACAAGGAACTCTTTCTACAATACATCAACAATTAAAAAATAAAAATAAAGATAGCATAAATTTGTGACCTATTGATGACGTCACAAATTTTTGCTATCTGTAATGTTATAATGATCACGTGATGATTTTTTACATCGCTCGTCCCCAACGTTGCGGTGCGGTCACCCCTGATGGTCAAATATCCCATTTGATGAGGCATTGAGACATCTAATGCCTTAGTAAATCCTTTCTTACCATTCTCAAAGGTTTCAAGATGGATTTCCTCGCAAGGTGGACCGGTTCCCTTTTCGTTGAATGCCTGCACCAGCACCGTGTACTTTGTGGAGCGCTGAAGTGATGTTAGCAGAACCTCCTCTTTCACGCTCCCTGTTGTGTCGACAGTCTTGTAGACGTAAGTGTCCGAGGACCCGTGTTTTTTGTAGCCCACGTAATATCCCTTGAGCAGGCCATTCTGGTAATCCTTTTTTGGTGGCTGCGATGTAATCGTGCCACAAGTTAATGGTGTGCCTCTGTCGTCCTTGATACCTCCCAGATATCTGGGCACACTTGAGTGTTCTCACACTAGCAAAAGAAGAGGAAACTTCCATGTCTCATTTTGGTTTGAAAAGCATGCTACGTAAATGAGAGGACTGCAAAAGGCAAATCTAACCACACCTATGCCCCACTAATATTTATATGCATTTGTCCATGCGATCAAAATGTTAGGAACATTGCCGTGCGGAGCATATCGACTTCTCACTCTCAAAGCACAAGGTGTCTCCCATAACCGTATAGTGGTTTTCGGACATAAAACCCAAGATATTATTATTATATTTGAAGCACAACAGTGTCGTGATCAGTGAAGGCCACCTATAGTGCATGTAACAAGCTCAAGAACAGACATTTAGACATTAAGAAGCATGTAAGCTGCGTAACCAGAACAAGCTAGCTGAAAGCTTAGTGTGCAATTAATAGTTTGGATTGATGCACTATTTTTCAGCACAAAAGAAGACACCAGAATGAAAAATTATGAGTTATTGTAATAACGAGTTGTCTATTCTTCTACTTTTTGCATAATGAACCAAGCAAAATATTTGAATCTTTCGAAGCCTCCATGAAAACTCGTCTTCAGCAGGGAATTGAAAATCACTTGTCAATACTAAGGTCACACTTTGGTGAAATACACAATTGGGAGTGCGCAAACAAAGATGGTGCTATTTTTATTACCTGCCATGTCACTTTGAGAGAAGTAGAGGAAACTGGAGTTGCCTGGACGTTTAGCGGCGGGCCTTCTGGTGCTGGAAAAAAAGTGTGACATTTTTCTAGTAAGCTTATTATCATAAAGAATATTTAAAAAACCCACAATTTTGCGCATCGCAAATGCAAGTACTGTGTACATATAAAAGTCGTTTTCTCTTTTCAGTTTTTAGCCATCATTAAAAAAAAACAATGAAGCACCCACAGTTGCAATCAAAAAACAGAAAACTTAGGAGCTTATTATCGTACAAGATTACACAAACCGTGTAAGTTTTCAACCTTCCCCTTTCCTCCCTCTTTAAGAGTTAATACGCAGAGCATACATCAACATCTGAATAGCACACGCTCTATGCAATGACGATAGCAGGATCAAAACAAGAGCGATTGAGGACAATATTCCCAAAACTACGAATTTCATTACAATGTTCTTTCTATCACCCCCCTCCCCCCCCCCCCACACACACACACCTGCTCCCTTTTCTTTCTCGCATTTTACAACAGTGCCAAGCACCGAGTACTGTCCCAAGAAATTAAGGAGCAGGAACTTTTGGAGTGCAGCTCAGTGCCAGTCAGATTTATATCTTTCTGTGTATTAATCAACTAAACAACCTTTTGCGACAGCTGCAAAATTTAGTTGAATGTAATGTTATTTTACGAAGAAACTATTGTGAACGTGTTGTGACAACCGCGCATACAGTGGTAAAGACCTACGACCCGAAATAAAACAATTTATCACAGTATTTATAGCGAAGATTATTACAGAGCGCCACTTACATATCTGTAAATTGAGTAAGGTTTAAACGCATTAAAATCTGTGTTTCGATCCTATGGTTTAGTAGTGCTCAGTCAGAACACTTCGATATGACGACATTTTTGAGCGCGCTGAAAGTTTTCGTCATAGCGCTCAGTGTGAGCACAGGGTTCCGAAATCTATACCTTTTGTTTTGGCGAAGCAATAGTCTCAGAAGACAATTTCGGAAACAAATAAATCCATAACAACAAATGTTCGACGAATCAGGCCATTCCGAGTGCATGCGCGTCTATGCGCGTGTGCGTTTACTTTTCACAGATGGATTAGCTTAGGATTGGATTCTTCTGGATTCTAGGAAAGGTAGTGTTGTCGATCGGGCTTCCAATTTTCTCCTAAAACGGCTGAAAGCGACAACCTCATTGCGCGTGATCTTACAGCATCGTACACCTTCGTTATAGCCACCATACCTTCATTAAGCCCCAATCTCAAGAGACACATACACGTGCGATCATGATTGATCCCGATCGGGATCGAGTGATTCTGAAAGGTTTAAACTACTCTCTTTGGGGCACATATTGTCCTTGGTCAATACTCCCTGGAAACGGTTTTAACTTCTATGGAAGCGTTTTTTTTTTTTTTATCGCACGATAATCTTCATTTGGTTTGCTTGCATATCGTTGTTCAAAATGTCCTTGCACTTGTCGCTTCTACATCAAGAACGCTTTGCAACGCCTGCGCGCCGTTCGCGACTCGGCACGGAGGAAGGCGACTCGGGATATTTGGGCGCGTAGCAAAACAACACAGGCGCACGCGGGATGGATGGCGTATTCATTCTCAAAGAATAAGTACGTCATCCATACCTAGGATCTTTGCAAGCACAATGCTTAGCTTAACACGCACAACGTTTATTGATATGCATGCTAGAAAACAAAATCGAGTATTTGGGGAGTATTTTTTCCACACAACTACAGTCGTCGTCTGCATGCATTAAAAGAAAAACGGTAAAAAAGTTTTTTTTTTTTTTCGAACCACTAAAGCATTTGTCACCTGGCTTGCTTTCGTTTCCTTTTTTGAAAACTCGTCGTTCGCTACCTTCCTATCAAGAATGCTACGCAAACAGGGCGCACGCCGTTCGGGACCTAGAAGTGACGGCAAGTGTGGCGATCACGCAAGGAAAATGCATGTCTGAAATACTCCCCAGACACCATATATTTATAGACGTTTGCTTATAGTGTAGAGTGTCGGATGGAAAGACACCCCAAACATGCCCTCCTTGTGAAATATAATTATAACCATAAAATAACATAGTACTGCGTCACTCTAAAGTATAATCTTCATCAGTCTAACAAACTGTCTTATTTATTTCATTTAAATGCTCTGCAGCAGTCATCACTCTATGCCGTAGCTTACAACATCAATGAGACTGCATTTTTTTGGGGGGGGGGGGGAGGACAAATTATGCCCCAAATGGTATGAATGTACATATTTTTGAAGGAAGCCTTACTAATTAATATATTAGAAAAAATTACTACGCGACAACTAATTCTAGGTGCTACTTGTGAGGAAAAATGAAATGTACCAGTTTCACTTGCCCGCGCAGAGACATGACTTATTGCGCCTATTATGCATTTAAAATGCACTGTAGTGCCTTTCGCAGCTTACCTTCTTCGTCAGTGGTCACCTGCACTTCTTGACTGTAGTCACCAGCCCCCAGAGAATTTTCAGCTTGAATTCGAATGATGTATGCAGTCGTAGGGCGCAGCTCTCTGAGCGTCACTGTCGTCACGGATCCCTGTACCTTGTTCTCTCGGATATCTCCACTCCATTTCACTGAAAACAAACAAACGAACAAACAAAAGTTTGGTCGGACATGTGCGCAGCAGTTGTTAGTTCGCGCTCGTGCTGTGTTTGTTCTTCTTCGTGCGTCCTTTCTGCTTGAGGAGCGTATTGCAAGTTTCGAGATGCCCCGCCGCGGTGGTCTAGTGGCTAAGGTACTCGGCTGCTGACCCGCAGGTCGCGGGTTCGATTCCCGGCGGCGGCGGCTGCATTTCCGATGGAGGCGGAAATGTTGTAGGCCCGTGTACTCAGATTTGGGTGCACGTTAAAGAACCCCAGGTGGTCTAAATTTCCGGAGCCCTCCACTACGGCGTCTCTCATAATCAAATGGTGGTTTTGGGACGTTAAACCCCACAAATCAATCAATCAATGCAAGTTTCGAGCTGCTTGACGTTCTTCACGTGACATTACAATTTATTGCTGTATGATTCATTCTTTCACCCTGTGACAAAACAATGCCCAATAAAAGGTTGACTACCCCTCTGAAGACACGTTTCACTTTCGCGTTTTCCGATTCTTGTGACATAGGGATCAGCCACGTCCTTTCTTTACTTTTTTCAGCGCCTTGGGCAGTGTTTCCTTCTTACTTTCTCTCGTCATCTACGCCGGGAATCAGACCTTTGCCTACGTGCTTAGCAGCGCAGCACTTCTGTTGCTACAGGCAACATTGGCGGTCATGCATTAAACAATGATATGCAAAAATGAACGGGACATTTAAATGTGGAAACGTGAAATGATAAGCTACCTCCATAAAATACCAGACGTCTGTATCATAAGCGGCTCGTAGCCTATAAGCCTACAATCGCAAGATTCGAGGGACTGTGTGCTCAATTGGCGTCGTTTTTTTTGTTTTTGCGGATGATGCCGCAATTTTCACAGAGACCTGTAATTCGTAGAAGCTTCACTTGACGCAATATTCCTGTGTCCTGTACCAATGCGTCCCAGATGTACTTTGCTGCACAGCTCCGTAATGCCAAACCCCACGAATGCCTTTACAGCTTGCTTCTCCTTTCTGCAAAAGCTATTGCAGAAAAAGCCAGATTTACCGCGCCTGCTCAATCAATAGTTGTTTTTCAAGGATCTTCACATGCTCACATGTATGCACAACTAGAAAACCGCCGTGTTTAAGTAGGTTTACATGTGGCGATAACATCTCCGTATCAATAGGTTACGAAAAATCATTGTGCGTTGTGTTATCTTTCGAACACACTTTCAGCTTCATTGACTATGTTGAGATGTGCACGGTGTTGAATTGTGGCGTATTGTACTACACCTTATTGTTTTACGGTGCCACGTTTGGAACATTCCCACTAATTCAGTGGCTACGTGTTGTATTAGGTCACATACAGTGTCACAGCGTGGGTCAGAATGGGCATCTACAGCAGTGCACCCGAAACGGAGATTCAGGGCACTGCGCTGGAAAAATTGAGAAACGGAAATGCACGATACAAGAAATAACGCGACTGCAATTGACACATGGCTGAAAGTGAAACACAGCTGAGAATAAAAAAAAAAAATGGCGCACTGCCTGAAGTCTTCGTCTGCACTCGGTACGCTGTGATATGGCTGTTTCCCGTGTATGGCTGGTCCCAAGTGACCACCATAGATCGGCTGGTGACATCGGAAGTTCGCACATTAAACGGAGCTCCAGGTGTTTCTGCAACATAAAAGAAAACAAAACAGGACGTTGAACTTCACTACCTGTAAACATATACTGACAATGCGAGGACTGGGTATGTACACTGATGAACACTTCTAACGAAAACAACGAATGACAAACTAGAATAGCCTAGTAAAGTGATAACTCGAAAGCTTAATCATGCTATCGAAAAGAAGAACGAAGGCATGTTTTCGCTAACGTGTTGACTTATTCGTTTTTCACTCTTCTACGACTGCTCATTTCTCTGATAGACATATCGTACAGAAACAGCCCATGAAAGCCACTACAGCATGCATATATATATATATATATATATATATATATATATATATATATATATATATATATATGCCTTGGCTATTACAACTGATACAACAAAAGGAATTTACTCAATACACGCACTTTTTCAGTGCCCTACCTTGGGAATAGACAAAATTACTTTCATTAACCACAGCTGATGCGGAATAGCGGCGCTGCGGCATCACCAAATGCTCCCGCAAAAATACGACACTTCCACGGGCGGAGGGTAAGGGGCATACGGTACGCACCAAATATTCTGTATACATCTGTGCACGCGTCGTCTCTTGAGCAATATTATTCTGTAACCATCTCGTCCAAACGCACACCGTCTCTTTCAACGAGCATCTAAAGCGTCCACCAATTTCCTTGTGTTTAGGGTAAGAGCCACCGATACGTGATGAGGACTCACCTTGAATGATTAACTGCGTCCGGGTTTCGTCTTGGCCGTGTTTGTTGCTCCCTATGCAAGCAAACAGCGCCGAGTCTCTCCTATCGACGGCTTGTATTTCAAGCTGAGACGTAAGGCTCTCTTCTTTTTCGCTGGTTTTTATGTCGTATCTGAAATTGAGCCGGAGTACCTTGAGAAAACCGTTTGTTACGAAATAGGCAAAAAATAAAATAAAAAAAGTAATCATGGGCAGTAATTGCCATAACAGCTTTTTAAACAGTCGCACACCAACAGAACACAGATCGAGCAAATGTACATACGTTGTCACTAGCATATACAGTGTTCACATACGTTTATGGGAAGTGATATTGCCACATTGAAGGATTGCCAGCGTGTACTTTCCTTTGTTAATATGTGTCAATGTTCACTTTTTTACCAAATTTTGAAGAAATACGTCACCAAAAGTAACAAGCGACTAAGTTGAAGCTTTATCAAAAATATACTTGTCATAGGCTTGCATGAAACAGGATAACATACTCTGGTAGACTAGCACGCTGGGCCAGTTGATACACGTATGATTGAGACAGAGCCGAAAGATAATTACGTAACAAACATAGTGCACAGGCTCTCGTCCCGCGCGCTCTGTTTTTTTTAGGTCTACGTCTTTTAGCGCTGCATAAATCACGGGCAATCATACTTTTATGTTTTGTGTGTAGATAACGTCTGCAAGTTTACGAAAGAACTGAGAACACGCCCACATTTCACTAAAAAAAATAAAATATGGAAGATATATTCAGGCATTGTCTTTGCTGACAGACTTACCTCTGATCGTGTTTTGGTGCGAGAGGTTGGCCATTCTTGTTCCATGCAATAGTCAGCGGCTTTTCACCAAAAACTTCACATCTGATATGCGCCGTGTTGCCCTTTTGTAGAGTCTTCGAGTTGAATGCGCTTTTAAAACGAGCAGGCACTGAAAAAAAAAAACACAGAACAGGAATTCAGAAAGAAATTGGGCACAAAATGTGGCTTTTAGGAAAGAGAATACATGTACATAAGGAAGGCAGCCACACATGAAAAATCACCACTATCTTCCCGAATGAAGATACGAAGAGTAGTTGCTATTTCAGCTGTCTCAAGTGTAAATCAATGGCGATTGCAGAATGACAACCTTGGCGGCAAAGTGCAGTAAACACCGTGCAAAACTTAGTACTATAGTAATATTTAGTAATATTTTATTTCATGGGCCTTTGCAGTCGACTGAACGCAATCGACTGAAAACATCAAGGTGATATAGCATGTGTCAAACTGGGGCTTGCTATGTTTGGTATCCAATTTTATAACCTAATGCGTTATAGAGTATAGAATAACTTTTAGCTTTCAACTGTTACAGAGAGTTAACTTTCTTAACAAGCGCATTTGAATGTCACATTATGGTTATACTTGCTCGTTTGCGTGCTTGGTTTGACTCAATTTATTCTATGCAACACCATTGAAAAAGTGACTTTGGAGACAAGACTAAACGCTGAATAATTGCCTGACTGGTTCGTGCCAGCCTGTCAGCAGTGCTGAAGGAACACGCTAGTAAACACTGTAAACAGTGTACACAGCAGTACGTATTTTTCGGCATGGGTTCCAAGCAGACCCGTAGCCAGAAAAGCTTTCTTTTTTTTGGGGGGGGGGGGAGGGAGGGGAGTGGAGAGATACCACCTGTTGAAGGCTTTAGAAAACCGTGTTTTCGTTACTCATTCTCGCAAGAACACCCCCTCCAATCGAATTTTGGAGGCACAAAGGTTGGACCCCAAAGCACCCAGCCCGCCATCTTGGCTATGGGCCTGCTTTCAAGATCATACAGAACTGCGTGCAAGTCGATTTGGGAAATAACGAGAATCTACTACCTCACACTCATATTCACCTTATTCTTGCCTTATGTTTTCTTCAAGTTTCTGTACACGCTACGTGGGTTATAACAGCACGAAAACGGTGACATGGCAAAAAATAAGATTGGTTTGTGAATACCGACCCACTTCGTTTACCAAACACACAAACACTTACGGGCGTTAGTCGTGGCACTGCGTCCAAATTCGGCTAAAACGATGACTCACCATGTACTTTCAGTTCGATGACTTTGCTAATTCCGGATCCCACGCCGTTGCTGGCCTGGCAGAGGTAGAATCCGCTGTCGTTGCGTTCGGCTTCGCGCACCATGAGCGAGCCGTTTTCCAAGGCATGTATGTGAGAGTTGCTGATGATCACCTTGTACTCGGATGGTCGCGAAGCTGGAAGGCGGTAAATAAACTTTAAAAGAACACTAAAGAACAAAAAAAAAAGGTAGTATTACGGTAGCTTCCCACAAGGCTTGTCAAGCCTGTGGGAAGCGCAAATAATATGTGTTTCTCTACAGTTTTCTCTTTGTTCCCACCGGTTTTTTTTTGTTTCTATTTTCCCATTTTCTTGGCTTTCCTTTCTAAATGAATCTGATTGATTGCTCTCTATCTATTTCTCTCATTTTCTTGCTCTTTCTATTTTCGTTCGAAGTTGCTCCTTGTATTTATCTTTCTTTCAAGTATTTCTTACTTGATTTTTCTTTTTTATTTTTATACGCCAGTTTGCCTTGAAGTTGAACAGCCAATTTTGTGCCAAACTCACGACCCCGCAGCCACACAGACAGGACGGGCAAAAGCGAACTACATTGTACTCTGAGGAGGCCATTGATTCAACATACCAGGTTTCGGGAAATAGCGTCGTGCCTGGATTTCGAAATCTGACCTTGGTAGTCACCGCTATTCTTATACTAAGATGGTGAAAATAATTAAATTTCAGTCTGTAGAGTGACATTTACCTGTCTACATCAATTTACTCTTTCACTTCAGTGTCCTTCTAACAACGAGAGCTAACACACTATAGGGGGGGATAGATAGTAAAAGCAAGAAGATAGATCAAGTAGCGCCGTGTCTTGTATTCTATACACATGGAACGAGAGAACCGGGCAAAAACAAAGAAAAAGAGAAAGAACGACGACTGAGATAATAACAAAAGCGCGCTTAAGCATAAAGAGGTCCATTCCATATCGAGAGAAAAATAGAAAGATATTAGAGGGGTATGACAGCAGGAGTGAATCTTTTATTTTTATTTTCCACAAGAGGCATGTCTTTTAAAGACGAAGATAAGCAAGTATTGGCCCTTTTTCTGAAGGCCAACGCCTCTTCAACAAGATACTCGCTTTCTCTTAATTCCAGGACACTATGAGCGTCAAATTTAAAATTTTCTTACTAGCCTTGTTCTGTCGTTCATAACAATGTTACTGAGCCAATCTTGCTTGTGCGGCCGAAAATTAAATTTCGTGCTGTTGGCCTTGAGAAAGTAGGACGTGCGTATATTACGCATGAAACTAAAAGTAAAGAGAGACAGTGGGTAGAGGGCTTGCTTCTTTACGAGGCATGAGTTAATTAAGTCACACAACTGTGAAACCAAGAAAAAGCGACCATTAAATTCGATGAATATGAATGATCTGTTAAGCGGGTACGCAGGCATCAGCAGAGCCAGACAAGAAAGAGGAGGCAACTTGGTGAGCTCGACAGTGTGTAATTATACTGACCTGAAGATTTCTCCCACCAAATTCTCGGAGCAGGGGAGCCTTCTGCTTGACAGTCAATGACCACGTTTTCACCGACCACTGCGGCCTTTTCTTTCGGCGCAACTTTCCAACGAGGAGGCACTGTAGAACGAGAAACACCGAAAGGAAAGTGAGCAGTGCGTCACCCTTTACCTCACGCCTTCATTGCCGCGTCACTGTTCTTGTACAACTGGAAAGCGTTCCCGTAAGTTAGCAGGCTCATAGAGTGAACGTAACCCAAACAGCTTAGTGCACTCGCCTGCCCGTTCATTCGTACGTATTGTGCCTTCATAATGTATGTATGTATGTATGTATGTATGTATGTATGTATGTATGTATGTATGTATGTATGTATGTATGTATGTATGTATGTATGTATGTATGTATGTATGTATGTATGTATGTATGTATGTATGTATGTATGTATGTATGTATGTATGTATGTATGTATGTATGTATGTATGTATGTATGTATGTATGTATGTATGTATGTATGTATGTATGTATGTATGTATGTATGTATGTATGTATGTATGTATGTATGTATGTTTTATTTGCGATACTTCTAAAACTATAACAAAGACATGAGAACAAAGCTCCGAATTTTATTTCACTATACTGGGTTAACGAAGAACCTACATGTGAGAATGCGAAAATAGCCCCAAACAGCTATGCCAAAGGAAACTTTGGAAACGTGTTATACATGTTTGAACCGCATTTTTCAGTTTATCTTGACAAAAGGCGCATCCCGCACTTTAATCAAAAGCTAGCAACCTGATGTAAAGCTTCAACTTCAAAACGGCTTGTGAATTAGGAAAATAATGTTTAAATATTTATTCTAACTACTGAAAGTTTCAAGTATATTTGATATTCCTGGCTTATGCGGGCGCTTGTTTGCAAATTTACTGCCCCATAAGTTTTTCTGGCTATGTCAACACGCTAAATATGAAGTTGTAAGGTGCCCCAGAGTTCTCGGTTATGTTGAGGCAATTTCAGGCAATAATGTCGTTAAATATAACACCGAACGTAGAATAAACTGTTAACACCTAAAAAAATATTGATTTAGAAAGCTGTTCCTACACAGCGCGTTGAAAAAATATACTCCGCCTAAAAAAAAAAAAAAAGATGAAGCGGATTCGTGAATGCACACAGCTTTTCTGCGTAAGCGAAGCAGTCGATTGCATGAAGTGCTCGTTAATCTATTCACCTTCCCGCTAATCGCTTATGTAGTTAACGAGATACAAAGAGACGTATATGAAGGATCAGAGAGAAGCTTACGGTAAAACTCAAAGTAAAATCCTTAATGACTGCGAAAGCTTAACGGCTTAATTAATTACCATTGGCCAACACTTTTGCATAATACGTTTTTTTTTCATTTGAGGCGGTTGTTGCGGCAGGCGGTCTAATTAAGTCGTTCCAATTTATCAAATGGCTATTCCTTGAACCACGCCTAATTGCTCTCTAGATAGAGAGAACTAAAAAGAAATCAAACTAAGCCAGATTCGTAAAATGTGTTGAGTGTAGGGAGGTGAAACTGGGACGTTTCCAAACTTGTGTAATATCAGCAAGAGAACCGGTAAATTAAATACTAAGCGCAAGCCATTCCCCCATTAGTGTACATTAGACAATATGTATTTTAGAACAACCTTCTTATAACAAAAAAATAAAATAGATATAGTCTTTTCAATGGTTGCGCAGTTCCGTAAAGCCGTTCAGATGCACATTTTGGCTGGCAGGTTGGATTGAGGCCTCCCGCGATACACTCAGAGATACATTTAAAGGTGTTCTCTTCAGGCATCGCTAAAATCACGAGAGTAGAAAGTATTCAATATTTTACTTAAACCGAATATCTGGAATGCTACACATGATATGCCATAGATTTACTACACAGCCTGTATATGCAACAGTCTACGCAACGACACATAGGCGAACAGTGTGCAGAGTACAGTATAGCCTTGGACAGATACACCCACTGACCATAGAAGATTGACCAAGAAATGGGTAGTTTTCCAGAAGAGATTCTTAAACTTTAAATGCGAAGCATTTCTTGTCGAAGTTTGGTGATTTTGAGCGTATCTATCTATCTATCTATCTATCTATCTATCTATCTATCTATCTATCTATCTATCTATCTATCTATCTATCTATCTATCTATCTATCTATCTATCTATCTATCTATCTATCTATCTATCTATCTATCTATCTATCTATCTATCTATCTATCTATCTATCTATCTATCTATCTATCTATCTATCTATCTATCTATCTATCTATCTATCTATCTATCTATCTATCTATCTATCTATCTATCTATCTATCTATCTATCTATCTATCTATCTATCTATTTAGCCCGCTTACGTTTGGGTGCTCTCGCGGTCACCCCCGTAACTTGGCGTGAACCAAAATTAGCATGGGAGAGCAAGATGGTTTGACGAATATCACTCGCTGGTCAAGACATGAATAATGTCACAATCCCGTCGCGTATGTCGTCAAATGCTTCCCGCCAGACAATGGCACATACCCACGGACGGGTATGTGCCACTGGTATGCGGGTATGGCCACCGCTGATTGACACTTAGTATCTACCCAGGTACGACGAGAACTCACATGGGCAAATTTAACGCGCGAGCGTTAAGAAATGCTCGAAATCGGTGGCGTCGACCCGACGATTGCAAAGAAATAATGTCAAGGTCCCAACTTGAGTCGAACCCAAGCATTCAGCGTGGAAATGAAGCATTTTAGCACTGAGCTACGCCATGTCTGGGAACTACTTTGTGAAGAGACGCTATCCTTCGTGAAACGTCAATAGTGGTTACAGTGCTGCCTTCTCAATTTTATAAACATGGCAGTGTCTAGGGCCAGCATTCTCGCAAGCATCAGCGCTTGATATCAGCTTCTAGTGTTTCTAATGAGCATGTTTCAGTTGGCATTGTTGCGCCAGCTCAGACAACTTGTTATATAAACATCTGTAAGTCTTCATCATATGTCTATGCGTGCGACATTTGTACAGGCATTTAGCGTCTCTTCATGACGTGTCGCTCTATAAAAAAAAATTTGAAACACGCTCACCTTTCCTCGGCATGCTTCGCATAACGTCGATTCCCAAGTACGTGGGGTCTGCCGAAATTTTTTTTTTAAATAATTGTCGTCAAGCTAAAGATGATAGAAGTGAAAGATGAACAGTGTGGACCTCTCATCATCGTTGTCGTCTTCTTCTGCGTCTGTCTATACCAAACAAGTGCTTCTCTTGCAGGTGCTAGCAATGTGCCTTCAACTAAAAAAGCGTGTTTACTTTACAGCTCTTAAAAAAACTATGGCATTATGCTGAGTTTACCGGACTTGCCCAAACGCATGGCTCTGGAGAGCCTACAGCATGAGAAAAATAAGACGAAGCGTCAGGTTTTCTACAAGTCACACACACACACACACACACACACACACACACACGCACACACGCACACACGCACACACGCGCGCGCACACACACACACACACACACACACACACAGACATACACACACACACACACACACACACACACACACACACACACACACAATCTTCGAATGCAACGTTGACGGCACAAAGCTTCGAAGATCAGGGAAGTCTGTTGGGCGAAGCACGCACCGCGGCATTGGCCAACGGCTCTCTGGCTTGAGATAGCCGCCCACCTCGGGTGAAGAATCGCTGTTTCTGTGAATGCTTGCTTCACCGATACCACGCTTGAGAGCCGCCCGTAAAACAAGTGCTCTGTGCGTGGCTTTTTATTGCGGTAACACTTACATGGATACTCTTGGCGTGTTTTTGCTGTCGGCACCTCCGTCCCCTTCTCACTGTCGCCGTCACGTTCCGTTTAAAGTTCACATTGATACATCCTCCACTCATCGTAGGTTCTACCCACGGGAGAAATGCGTGTGAACGGGGAGGACAAATGCGACCGAAACTGGTCAATCTAGCCGGCCCACCTCCGACACTCGGTAGGCGCATGGGATAATTTTAATCTGTGAGTGAGGCCCGCAGTCAAATGCTGCTCAAGCTGTGAAACAGACCACCCGTCTTGAAGGAGCATGAGATGTCACTAGTCTTTGAGGGGGGGGGGGGGGTAGTGGAGGGTCGTTGGAGCAGCAATTGTGAACTGTGAGCTTTGATTTTATGCATGTGGTCACAATCACTGGCACAAGCGCTATCTCAACAGGCATCAACGAAAAGCTTGTATATTTTCCTATAAGCTACGGTCTCAACGCCAACAGACTGCGGGATCCGCTTCCATGCCTGAAACGGCCGTAGCCTGCTACCCCAGCATTTCGTAGAGTTACACGAGACTGGATCAAAAAAGTTAGCTTCCAGCCTTATTTCGTAAAACATTCCAATGTGTTGCTATGACATTCATTGCTTTGTCTGTGTTGTGGAACCTATTCAAATTTTTAGTTCGCGTACATTCTTTGGGACAGGGAAAAAAGAAAGACCACGTGAGGCGTATCGCGTAGAAAAAAATTAAATTGATGGTTTCTGAGGATGCTTCAAAACTATACGTAGCAATCTTGAATCGCCGTATAATAATAGAAACGGTTGATCACTGAACACAATCATAAATTTAATTAGGTAAAAAAACAATCAAGAGAGAGAGAGAGATAAAGATGCAAGGAAAGGCAGGGAGGTTAACCAGACGCACAATCAAATAGCCTAATTAACTATAGGCTAGAGAGAATAGCATGCGTTCGATGTAGTTCACTCTCAGCAAGAGTCTGTTTTTTTCAAGTCTTGCTTCAAGTTACATGAGACGTTTGTATATTGAGTCCCGTATTACAGTAATAAAACGATAAGTTACTTTTAAGAGCTTAGGTTAATGTGTGACAATTTTTGTTCCGAGACACTCTTGAATATGCAGTGTAAAATTACACGAAAGACCGAATCATTATACCTTCCTCCTCTCAATACATCTTCACTTGTGGGATACTAGATATAGCTGAATTAGAAGACAAATGTAACATATAGTACAGATTAAGAACGAAAATATCTAACAATTGCCCCGCCATGGTGGTCTAGTGGCTAAGGTACTCGGCTGCTGACCCGCAGGTTAAGGGGTCAAATCCCAGCTGTGGCGGCTGCATTTCTGATGGAGGCGGAAATGTTGTAGGCCCGTGTACGCAGATTTGGGTGCACGTTGAAGAGCCCCAGGTGGTCAAAATTTCCGGAGCCCTCCACTACAGCGTCTCTCATAATCAAATGGTGGACGTTAAACCCCACAAATCAATCAATAATTATCTCACAATCAAGTGAGACGTTTCACAATTAGGTGAAATGCCCGTCTAGCTCTGATCGGATTAAAGATTTGTAGCACGTACCTGCTATCATTATTTCCTTCATTATAGCAAGCATTAAAAACGGGCACGTGAATTAGTAGAAAGAAGATAAAGGATAACCATCAGTATAATCCTCTTACTGCTTACTATAGTTCCAACTTTAACTACTTTTCTTGTCAGCCAGTTAAGCTGTCGCGGCCGCCTCGGACACAGTCTTCGGTTCACTGAAGAGCCTACCTTGAGTTTCTGGCAACGTCCAGATCAATTACACGTGATGAAAAAGAATATAGATAGAAAAATGGGAATGATTTATATATGCAAGGGGCTTGAGGAGGTGACGTGAAGACAGAACAAATAAACAACTAACACATGTGAAATAGAGAGTAGAGTATGTGCGAGCAGCGCGGCAGGGCGACGCCTGAGAGGCGTGTAGCAAGAGCAACCCCCTAATTCCGTTAATCGCGAGACAACCAGGTTATCGCCACCTCCAGCCTATATACGACAAGTGCCACATGAGCTTCGCAGAACGCACTTGGTTACACACTCGCAATGCAGGGCTGTACGAACGCAGTGGGATTGACGGCGACGCAGTAAATCTCTTCGCGCGTTAAGCAGCAGCACAAGAAGCAGTACCGCTGTCGCTGCTTCGCATGCTAAGCAGTGGGATAAAAGAGCAGTGCGCGAGACAAGAGAGCAACGATCGAGAAAGTCACCAAAGAGTGGAGGAAGGGAGAAGTGACGCAATCATTAGAGAGAGAGAGAGACAGAAAGCTCAAGATATGTCAACGAGAAAGAATGCATAGAAATAAATGAGCCACCTCACTTTATATAGCTCCGTTATATAACTGTATGTTTGCCCCTTCCTTCAGCTTCTCCATCTTACAAACCCAACAGCTTACATGTATACTTATAAGCCACAGAGCACGTTCTTTCGTCATAACGAAAAGAGACCGAAACCGAAGGATACAAAAAGAAAAGTTGATGCTAGTGGTTTCCTAACTAGGTCCCGGTCGACGACATGTCGCGGCCACTGGAGCCGGAAAGAAAGACTTCCGAAGCCTGTGTGTGTGGCAGAGACTAGGCTTCGTCCCTCTAGCGCTCGAACGAAGATGAAGAAAAGCTATAGGGCATGAAGATTAGCGGCTAAATTTGCCGGAGTTGGTTCAGCTGGTGAGGCAACAATGGACAGATAATATCGGTGGCTCAAAAGTTGTTGCCAAGGGAAATGCCTTCTCAGTGGACACAGACACAGAACATACATATCGGAACATGGCAGTTTAATACATTTGACCTATGATAAATACAATGTTTTACATATTTAGTACTATAGCACTTACAAATTTGCCCTGCTTTTTTTTCTCTAGCACAATATATTTAAAATGTCATTGATTCAGTGTTGTAAAATATCATTGATTCACTGACTTCGTGTGCGTCACATCTGCCTCCCTTGAACTTTAAGTTACAATGTTTTGGAAGTGCCATGGCCACTTTTTGTACAGTCCACACTGACGAAGTCAAAAAGTGGTACACTGCTTTCACAATATTCGGTATGAAAGTAACTTTCGATTACGAAAAAGAAAACCAATACTGAACCCTTGCAATAAAGTGCGGTAAAATGGATTTCAGTTCATTTCTGCTTCACAAAAAGTCGCAGTTTCAGGGCAAGGGTGAAGCAATAAACGTGGTAGAAATAAATTACAGTGTTATACGTACTTGTCCTTGCAACTAACTCTTTTATGATCCGGTCTTGTTTAACACTATAAAACCCTGGCGTATAAGAATACTGGCCATTTCAGGGAGCAAAAGCGTTTCCGTGCTTTCTGTCACCTCAACGTGAAGTAAGCGGTGAGAACACAACACGTACAAGGGTAGGAGCCGTGCGCTGATGTCTATTGAGATAGAGTGCGTGACCACGCCGTTTTAGGGGCGAAGCTCCTTGAAGCGGCACCCGTTCGTCCCTCGTAGCAGTGCATAACCAGTCATATGTTTTGACCTGCAAGGTGGTGCCGGTGGGAGATTTCTCCTGTGCGTTGTTGAACAATAAAAAATTCGCAGCGTGCGCGTTAACTAAAAGCCTATTTCTCCTGTCTTTCATTCCCCATTAGCAACCATTATCATGTACACTGAGCACTATCTGACAAGAAAGGGCTGCTACGTTATACTCGCTAGGCATAACCTCCTCGATTTTAGAAGGTTTAGCGAGCTTTGGGCCGCAGTGCCATGAATACAGTGAACTAGTATATACCATGAACTCGAGGGGGTTAAAGGTTGGAAGCAGACACGAAGCAAAAGCCGAATTCTTCTGTCTCTCATTCCCCATTAGCAGTCATTGGCATGTACATTGAACACTATCTGACAAGAAGGGTTGGCACGTTATACTCGCTGGGCGTAAACTCCTTGATTTTAGTAAGGTTTATCGAGCATTGGGCCGCAGTGGCATGATACTGATACGTTGGGTTTAACGTCCCAAAACCACCATATGATTATGAGCGACGCCGTAGTGGAGGCCTCCGAAAATTTTGACCACCTGGGGTTCTTCAACGTGCACCCAAATCTGACCACACGGGCCTACAACACTTCCGCCTCCATCAGAAATGCAGCCGCCGCAGCCGGGATTCGATCCCGCGACCTACGAGTCAGCAGCCGAGTGCCTTAGCCACTAGGCCACCACGGCGGGGCTGCAGTGCCATGAATACAGTGAACTAGTATATACCATGAACTCGAGGTGGTTAAAGGTGGGAAGTAGACCTGAAGCGCAAGCCGTAAGAAAGTGTGCGTGTGCCACCTCTCGTTTAGTCCTTGGAATGTACCTGGATGGCGGTGCTTCTATATGCGGAATATATTGCTACGTACCTGACATATCAGGGGTCAGAAGACGACAACGAGGAAGTGGTCTGTCGGTTGTGCATGCTGTCCTCCATCTTAGTCGACGCCATACGCATCAGTTTGAATATAGATTTTAAATAGACACGCCTCGTGTCATTTTTACGTAACATCTTTGTGGTGGTCGTGCTGGGTACTTCCCCGTCTTCATCACGAAGCTCCGCAACGGCCGCATCATCATAGGTCCAACCATGTCACAGGTTGAACAACAACCTGCCCCTTCCGTGACTTCTACATACGTCGTTCTACCTCCTGCTCGTGATCCCGGTGTATTTTCCGGTCAGGATGGTGTTGACGTCGACAAATGGATCAACCGGTACGAACGGGTCAGCGCAAGCTATAGGTGGGACCCGACTCTTGTGCTTGCCAATGTGCTTTTTTACTTCGATGGCCCACCGCGAGTGTGGTTTGAGACGCACGAAGCGGAGATTACAAACTGGGACTCCTTTAAAAAGAAGATCCGCGACCTTTTTCGCGACACCGTCGGGCGTCAGATCGCAGCGCGGAATCAGCTGGCGGCTCGTGCACAGACGTTGACGGAGTCGTACGGCGCGTACATTCACGACGTCATCGCCCTATGCCGCCAGATTGACGAGCACATGAGTGAGTCTGAGAAAGTGGCCCATGTGCTGAAAGGCATAGCAGACGACGTATTTAACCTTCTAGTTTACAACAACGTTGCCACCGTCGACGCCATCATTAAAGAGTGCCGGCAGTTCGAAGAAGCCAAGAGCCGCCGTATTACTCAGCGATTCACCCAGCTGCCCAACACGGCCGCAACCTCATCGTGTGAAGCCGCCCGCCAGTCCCCCACGTATGACAACGTCACACGCATTGTTCGTCGGGAAAGTGAAGCCGCCTGTCCGGCTCCTCTTCAGCCACCCGTTTTCGCAACGCTCGCTTCTGACCAACAACATCCGTCAGTGGCGTTACTACAAGCTGTGGTGAGGCAGGAGTTTGCGAACCTCGGCCTTCCATCAGCATGTCCCTTGACTCGCCCTGAAGACCCGTCTTACTCCCAAGAACACGCTCGCCGTTCACCTTCAACAATGCCCTTCCGTAACCTTTCGGAATGGCGAACACCCGACGACCGGCCTATTTGTTTTTTCCTGCCACCAGCCTGGGCACGTCACCGCCGTTTGTCCAACCAACCACGTCAGGCTTTCTTTACCTCGGCACTCATGCATCTGACGACCCCTCGACGTTCAGTCGCCGAACCCTTCAATTTCTATTCGTCGTCATCTTACGAGCCTTCCACTGACGCCCGTTTGCCCGGTCGCCGCTACCCTGCGCCCCTTCGTCCGGTCGCCGCAGCTCTCGCTCCCCGTCGCCGCTACGTCGCCAATCCCGCTCTCCGCCACCTCGCCGCTTTTCTTTGCCGAGCTTCTCTGGACGACCGCAGCAGGAAAACTAGATATTGCAGCTTATAGAGGTGAAGCTGCAATACCAATGACGGCCGAAAATCCTCTACTGACGCTTCCCACGCATCACAGCCTGCTTGAAGTACAAGTCGACCATGTTCCTGTGACCGCCCTCATGGACACAGGTGCGCACCTGTCTATTATGAGCGCTTCTCTGCGCTGCCGCTTACAAAAGATTATGACGCCATCTACGACGCAGGCAATACGAGTTGCCGATGGCGGTACTGTACCAGTAATCGGAATGTGCACTGCTCGTGTCAGCATTGCCGGTCGTCACGCCGTGGTCCTTTTTGCCGTGCTAGCCTGCTGCTCTCATGACCTCATACCTCGGCCTTGATTTCTTTTCGGCACACTCGGCCTTGATTGATTGTTGGTCTGGTACCCTCAGCCTTGATCTACCAACCTGTGCCGACTACTCTGAAAAGCCCACCAGCCGCTTGAGCCCAACCACTTTCGTTCGCCTGCCACCTCGAGCCGTCACGTACGGGTCTTTGTCATCGACCCCTCCCGTTCCTGATCATGATTATATCGTTACGCCAATTACTGACGTTCGGCTGACGCGCAGTGTTACTGTGCCCTTTAGCGTTGCGAGCATAGCGGATAACTGTCTGTTACTTCCGCTCCTTAACTTTGGTTTCACCCCTCAGGTGTTGCCCTGCCAGATGTCTCTAGCCCAGCTAACTGCCATAACAGAGGACGATGTCAGTGTTGTCACTGTATCTGCTCTTGATCGAAGCTCAGTCTCACGATCACCCAGCTCAGACGATGGTATTTTTTGAAACATGATTGGATCGGAGCTGTCGCCTCACCAGGCCGACGCTCTCTACCAAGTTTTGGCCTCATACAGTGACATTTTCGACACTGACGATCGTCCCTTGGGCCAGACTAAAATTGTCACTCACCGAATCAACACTGGTGACTCTGCGCCCTTTCACCGTCAGCCGCACCGCGTGTCAGCGTTCGAGCGAGAAGTGATTCAGAAAGAAGTGGCCAAAATGCTTACGAAAAACGTAATCGAACCATCAACGAGCCCTTGGGCTTCTCCCGTGGTATTAGTAAAAAAGAAAAAAGACGGCTCATGGCGTTTCTACATTGATTATCGCCACCTCAACAAAATTACCAAAAAAGACGTGTACCCTCTATTACGCATTGACGATGCCCTTGATTGCCTCTATGGCGCCACCTTCTTTTCATCTCTCTACCTCCGATATGGCTACTGGTAAATTGCTGTAGATGACATGGACCGAGAAAAGACCACCTTCGTTACCCCTGACGGTCTTTACTAATTCAAGGTCTTGCCATTCGGGCTCTTCAACGCTCCAGCGACCTTCGAGAGAATGATGGACACGCTCCTACAAGGATTTAAATGGTCGACAAGTTTGTGTTACCTAGACGACGTGGTCATTTTCTGACCTACCTTTGCAACCCAACTTGAACGCCTTTCGACCTTTCTGTCCATATTTCGACGGGCCGGCCTGTAGCTCAATTCCTCCAAGTGCCACTTCGGTCTTCGTCAGATTACCGTATTGGGTCAACTTGTTGACGCTGGCGGCGTATGGCCAGACCCGGCGAAAGTACGCGCTGTTACAAACTTCTCAGTCCCACGCTCTGTCCATGATGTTCGCAGTTTTGTGGGCCTCTGCTCCTACTTTCGCCGGTTCGTGAAAAACTTTGCGGCACTCGCACGGCCACTCACCGACCTTCTCAAACAAGACGTCCCATTTTGTTGGGGCCCTCCTCAAGCAGACGCCTTCTCTCAGCTAATCACCGCTCTAACGACACCTATTCTTGCCCATTTCGACCCCGATGCTCCCACAGAAGTGCGAACAGACGCGAGTGGTCATGGAATTGGTGCAGTTTTGGCGCAAATTCAGCGGGGCAACGACCGTGTAATCGCGTACGCAAACCGTATGCTTTCTAAGTCTGAACGCAATTATTCTATAACAGAACAGGAATGTCTCGCTCTATTGGTTTCGAAATTCCGTGCTTACTTGTATGGCCGCCCTTTCCGTGTTATCACAGATCATCACGCGCTGTGTTGGCTTTCTTCTCTGAGGGACCCCACTGGACTACTTGGTCGTTGGACATTACGCCTACAGGAGTATTCCTACTCAGTTGCTTATAAGTCTGGACATCTCAATCTGGACGCCGATTGCTTATTCCGCTACCCTGTTGATCAGCCCGACGAACCAGACATCGAGCCTAGCCTCAGCGTCATGTCAATGTCCCAGTTTCTTCATATTGGTGATGAACAACGTCGTGATGCTTCTCTGCGACAACTTATTGACCGTCTCAAATCTGCTCCGAATGACACGTCACTTCGCATGTACGTCCTCCTGAATGGCACGCTGTACCGTTGTAGCCTCCAGCAAGATGGCCCTGAGCTCCTTCTTGTCGTGCCGAAAAATTTGCGTTCAACTGTGCTGCACGAGCTTCACGATGAACCAACTGCTGGTCATCTGGGTGTATCTCGGACGTACGACCGCGTGCGTCGCCGCATCTTTTGGCGCGGTCTCGCCCGGTCCGTTCGCCGTTACGTGTCTTCCTGCGATAAATGCCAACGTGGGAAGCGACCTACTGCGCCCCCGGCTGGACATCTTCAACCGATATCCATCCCAACCGAACCTTTCTTCCGTGTGGGTATAGATCTTCTCGGTCCTTTTCCCGAGTCGAAATCGGGCAACAAGTGGGTCGCCGTTGCTATAGACTACGCGACTAGGTATGCCATCACTCGAGCACTCCCGACCATCACCGCTACTGACGTTGCGGACTTTTTGCTCCACGACGTCATCCTACACCATGGCTCTCCTCGCCAATTACTCACAGATCGCGGCCGCGCATTTTTGTCCCGTGTAATCGACGACCTTCTGCGCTCTTCCTCGACGCACCACAAGCTGACCACTTCCTACCATCCCCAAACAAATGGCCTTACCGAATGGCTAAATCGGACCCTCACGGACATGCTCGCGATGTATGTGTCCTCCGACCACCATGACTGGGACCTGGCGCTACCTCACGTGACCTTCGCGTACAATTCTTCACGCCACAACACTACTGGTTATTCACCCTTTTATTTGCTTTATGGCCGTGATCCGACGTTACCACTCGACACCCTGCTTCCAACCACTACAACGCCGTGAACCATTCTGAATATGCACGCGACGCTATTGCTCGTGCCGACCACGCACGTCGGATCACCCGCTCTAGACTTTCGGCTTCGCAAGCCACCCAGAAAGCCATTTACGACAGCCGGCATGCTCACGTTCACTTCTCACCCCGTTCTCTTGTTCTCCTGTGGTGCCCAGCTCGTCGAGTTGGCTTATCAGAGAAGTTGTCTCGCTACATGGGTCCTTACCGTATCATCCGCCAGGTAACCGACGTCACCTATGAGATCATTCCTGCATCTGAGACCACAAGGCTGCCTGCAACCACACCCAGTGATGTTGTGCCCGTCAACAGGCTAAAACCTTACCACCTGCCTACTGAAGACCGTAGTTAATGTGCACCGAGACAGCGCTTTTACCGCCAGGGGGGGGGGTAATGCTACGTACCTGACATATTAGGGGTCAGAAGACGACAACGAGGAAGTGGTCTGTCGGTTGTGCATGCTGTGCTCCATCTTAGTCTACGCCATACGCATCAGTTTGAATATAGATTTTAAATAGACACGCCTCGTGTCATTTTTACGTAACAATATGATGAAAGATGTGAGATGGCGGTACTCGGAGTGTTGACTAGATGGACGAACGAACACACAGACAGATGCATAGACAGACGCACGGATGGCTTCACGGGCGGATGGACGCATGGATGGACGCAGAGGCGGATGCATGAACGAACGCAGGGACAGACGCATGGATAGACGTGCAGACGCACGAACAGATGCACGCACAGACGGGTGGACGGACGGATGGACGGTCACACTGACGGACACATGGACGGACGGAAGCAAGAACGACTGACGGACGGATGCTTCGCCCCACTCTCCATCATTCACCCCATGGATATGTTGCCATTTTTTTCTCAAGGCTCACAGTTTATGCCCAAATGACAAAGCTACCTTCCCCCACCCGCACGTCGCGGGATCGAAGCCCGGCTGTGGCGGCTGCATTTCCGTTGGAGTCGGAAATATTGTAGGCCCGTGTTCTTAGATTTGGGTGAACGGTGAAAACCCCAGGTGGTGAAAGTTTCCGGAGCCCTCCACTACGGCGTCTCTCATATTCGTGTTGTGGTTTTGGGACGCTAAACCCAACATATCAATCAATCACCTTCCCTCATCCAGCATCTCTTCGCGCTCGTTCACTTAAGAAAGCTGGTCATTGCGTTTTATCTCTGCTTCAGCTGCGCCCGTCTGCAGCCTCTGGTAGCTTTCACTCGCACATAGAACAAAGCACACGCGATGCGATGTTAACTATTTGAACTTTATACGGATCATGAAGGCGACGCTAACACCTCGGAAATGCGCTTGCAGTGTTGACATATTTGCTATCGCAGTAAATAAAAGTCGCAGCTTTGCCGCAAAGGCAAAGCAATGAACGCGATAGAAACAAATTGGTAGAACACGCGCAGAATGGCAAGCAGATCGAAACGTGCCCCACGTCTTTTACGCACAAATGACACACGAAACGTACTTACAGGTATAGATTAACGCAAATAAGCGTCTCAGTTGTTACTTCGCAGTGTCTGAAAAGCGTGCCCTTTTCTCAAACGGATACTGTGCAACTATTGCAGTGACCTTTGTGCACCCGGTGACTACAACAGAAGCGTCCCTGAAAGCTGAAGGCTAGCTAAGGCGTACGACCCTCCCTACAGAAAGATAGGGACGAGCGAGTGAGCGTCGCCCCCTCTTCGCCGGGGCGCAAAGTATGCGTGGGAGATCAGAGCGCGAGCCGCCGCGTCGTGACAATGTGGCGCCGCAGAAAACACGATAGTTCCCCCCGAGACGCCCGTCAGCCGCGGTAAATGGTAGATATAGATAGCTTACCGTACGAACATTGAAGGAGGTGGCTAACGCCTCGCACTCACGATTCATGAGTACAAAGTTCAATTCCGCGTACCAGTCTTTTTTCTGGATTGTTTTTTCTAGCGCTTACATATATATAGATACGTATACGTATACAGTGACTGACGGTGATGCCAATATCGACACCGGCGGCAAAATGCAGCTGAGAGTGCCCATATAAATGCTATCGCAATAAAAAGGGCTACTCGAGGCACGAAAACTCTTATGCAATATTCGCGTCACTTTTCGTGGAGAGAACCAGTATCCAGCATACTCGCTCACCATTTACGACCATGTTGGAAGAGTAGTTTGCCGAGGCAGCTGAGTTGGATGCAACGCATGTGTATTCACCCCGATGATTGAAGCCCACCTGAAGGAAACAATCAAAAGGAACAAGTATGGGATCGACGCTTGATTTGTTCAACAAATGCTCGTGGTGTGCAACTACAAAACTATGCTCTACAGGCTATTTTATAGAGAGGTATAGCTTAAAGATAGCCCCGATGAGCATGCATAGGTATTATACTAACTCCAAACCAAGTGTACATATATCGAAGTATGAGTATCAAAGCATGCATATTTCATTTCTGAAAGCACCTGCATAATACATAGGTTTAAAATTACGTAATATTGCAATATTACTTATGAGGACTCTACTGAAGTGTTCCTCAGAAGAAAAAAAAAATTTCTCTTAGTTTAAGGTGGCGCCAATGCAACAACACCTGTATCTTTTAGCTGCCCTCTGAAATGCAGTTTCAATAAAAACTTTTGTTGCTGTGCCTGAGGATCATATGCTTCCTGCTTTAAATAAAAAAATATTTGTCAATACTCAGCCATTTTTAAACAAACTGCCGACATAAACCAATAGGTTTTCTGATAGTTGGATGTTATTTCTTTCATATACGAGACGTGCTCATCAATTCGGTGCAGTCAGTCAGGTAAAACCATTTCTTCAGCTGCAGGCACAGTGATCACAGATCAAAATGCGAAAATTTAGGGCTAAGTAAGGAACGTGCGTTTGTTTCGACATTTACAGTTTGCGTCAAATTAATGTAATTTTTTAACAAAATAATAATAGTTGTTGGGGTTCAACATCCCAAAACCACCATATGGTTATGAGAGATGCCTTATTGGAGGGCTGCGGAAATTTTGAATACCAAGCGGTTGTTTAACATGCACCAAATTCTGAGCACAAGGGCCTACAACAATTCCGCCTCCATCGAAATTGCAGCCGCCGAAGCCGGGATTTGATCCCGTGACCTGCTGGTCAGCAGCCGAGTACCTTAGCCACGAGACTACGGCGTCGGGGCTCGACGTAATTTTGACTTGAACATTTACACTAGAGCAAACATTGTTTTTAGCGGCCAGATTTGCAGCACGATCGCGCGGTTAACGTGAGCAATCGCGCATAAAGTCGTTACAATACATGACGGCACGTGTCACTTTTGAAATAATATACAATAGCGCTCTATATCAGTCTCAACGCGCTGTTTGTACTCAAAATGGCGCCAACCCTCAAAGTGGCATCTCTCTCTCTCTCTCACTATATATATATATATATATATATATATATATATATATATATATATATATATATATATATATATCAGACAGTAATGCCAAGGAATGTACAGGGGAAGTTATTAGAACCAATGGAATGTAAATAAGAAGAAATAAAAGTGAATGAAAAAATAACCAGCCGTGAGCAGGAATCGAACCTACGACCTTCGAATAACGCGTTCGATGCTCTAACCACTGAGCTACCACAGCTAACCACTAAGCATCGAACGCGTTATTAGAAGGTCGTAGGTTCGATTCCTGCTCACGGCTGGTTATTTTTTCATCCACTTTTCTTTCTTCTTATTTACATTCCATTGGTTCTAATAACTTCCCCTGTACATTCCTTGGCATTACTGTCTGTTATATCTCATTAATATTCTGTTAAAACACGGAAAAACGAGCCCTTAGGTATACACTTCTTTCCCTTATATATATATATATATATATATATATATATATATATATATATATATATATATATATATATATATATATATATATATATATATATATATATATATATATATATATATATATATAAAGTTGAACTATAGGGCTGTCTCAATGAGCGGTACTTTCTGAACTAACTGAACTAATTCAGCGTTTCTCGGTGCCATTGTTCAGAGATGGGGTCACCGTAACCACAGCCAACGTGTTGCAACTCATATTGAGCGTGACTGTACATATATTTATGATATATGTTATCGAAGCCGCTTTATTTGGTTTCGTCGGCACAGTGTGCCAAATGCTGACCTCTTTGATGAAGAGCGTGGACGAGAACTCGTTGCTAGACTCGACTTTGACGTCTCTGCCGTCGGGTGCCAGGGGAGCTCCGTCCCGAAGCCATCGGATTCGTACGGGACTGTCCCCTTCCAGCACCGAGCAGGTGACGATGGCGCGCATGCCTTCCTTCAGGTTGGCAGGGAAAGAGAAAGGACCCACCACGGGAGCCACTGTGGAGGAAAAAAATGAAAATGGGGAAACGCTTCCGCCACTATTATGGAGGCGGAAATGTTGTAGGCCCGTGTGCTCAGATTTCGGTGCACGTTAAAGAACCCCAGGTCGTCAAAATTTCCGGAGCCCTCCACTACGGCATCTCTCATAATCATATGGTGGTTTTGGGACGGTAAACCCCACAAATCAATAAAATCAAATCAATCATCTTACGCCACTATTCTTTTAATCTTTGTTACGAAAATCGAGGTAAACAGCTTCTTATAACTGTCGTTTTAGGAAAAGTTGTATTACGAAAGGAAGTACGCTGTTCCTTTTCTCTCAGACTAACCGTAAATAGCAACATTTATCAATGTTCGGTCACCCGAAAAACGATACATTCAAATGTTACTGATCATCGTAACTGTTCATTTGCATGTTTGTAAATGGCCCCAATATTAGGCTTTGGCTAAGGTGCCATACAGTGATCGCAACCGCTATGAATTTATTTCATACTAATAAACTTCAAACTTAATATCAATGAGCATGACAATGACGAACTATTTCTGACGGATTGATCACCAACCGCTCAACAGACAGACAAACAGACACATACATACATACATACATACATACATACATACATACATACATACATACATACATACATACATACATACATACATACATACATACATGCAAACATACATACATACATACATACATACATACATACATACACACATACATACATACATACATACATACATACATACATACATACATACATACATACATACATACATACGTGCGCATGGAGACAGACGGAGCCAGCTTGTTCAAACGCACTTCGATACAAAACACGCAAATAGAAAAAAATAAACGACGAAAGTATGGACAAAGGGAACACCTTTCCTTTGAATTCGTCTCTCCGAATGTACCGAACCGGCTGGACCGTTCCCCGAGTGCTCGAATTATACTACTGTGTGTACGGTCTGCGTATTCCTCAGAAACAATTATTCGGGGCTTATAGGCACACTGCGTTCCGACGTCGTCGCATATTCTCTCCAGACAGTGGCTTTCCTTTTCGTTATAAGACTGTTTCTGCGCTCAGGAGACGTCATTAGGCATCGGAGGCCCAGCACCACGCCTAGCTTCTGCCGGCCTGGCTGTAACGCGTACCGCCGCACGACGAGCATTAGCATGCTAGTTACGGAGTGTGCTTCAAAGAGGGAGGAAAACCTTTTTAGGAGAGATAAGGGTGGCGCCGACCACGCCGTAACGGCCGCCCAGCTTAACCAGGCAAGGCCCCACGAAAAGAACGTGGCAAGCGTGCTTGTGCTGCTAAATTTCCACATGGTTTTCTTTTTTCTTGCTGCTGCCTTTCCGCAACTTCCGGCCCGATCCCTCCCAGCTCCTGTAATATATTCATAACTAGGCTCTATAGTGATTGCTCATTAGCGGGGGAAGTGACAGTTCCCGGAAGAGAGAAAATGCGCCGAAAGTGGCTCGCAGCACGGGACGATGCACATATAAAATATACGAGGCCGATATGTATAAGGTTTCGCTAAGCGGGCGGTAACTTTGGGAGTTACGTGCAGTGTTGCGCGAGCAGGCTGCGCCAGTAATTACTGTTCGTTATCAACGTCCCTAATATGAAATGCTGACAACTCAATGACTAGAAGCATAGGCTTACTAAGACGTAGGAAGCTGTTGTTTAGGCTAACTACGCAATATTGCACATTAGGCGCTTATAAAAAACTCTTTTCTGAGACGTAGTGTGTGTAGTTCTGCGTGATTTGTGGCTATGGCGCGTAAGGTCGGGAGCAATCGACGGCAACCGTAATTACAAGCGCATGAAATCGTCGCCATAATGTATAATACTTCGGTCACTTTTCTAGTTACCAACGATTCTCGGGTTCTCCATTGGCGGTAAAGGAGTTCATTATAGGGAAACGTAGATCATGACGCAAACTCCAACTGAGTGCTATATACGATTGTACTCACGTGCCTATATCAATGTCATCTGCCGTGAACTAAATAAATGCTGCCCTTTGTGCCTAGCTCGGCACCCCTTACCGTATTGGTTATGTATGGGAACTGCAGATTCACAGATTTTTGCACAAAATAGGGCACGTTAAGTTTCACTTCCGTTAGAAGAAAGCGCACAACGGAAATAAATTGTTCGACGTATATAATATAGAACGCATGCATATATTAGCCACAACACCAAAATTTCTTAGCTTATCTCAGTATGGATCCTCGAGCACGCATTTCAATTAAAACAAACAGAGCGAAAGAACGAGGTAACGTCAAAAAACAGTCTTGACCCACTTCGTAGCAGTGGGTCAAGACTGTTTTTGCTAACTTAACTGTTCTTAACTTCTTACTTCGTAGCAGTAAGAAGTTAAGAACGTTTCGTTACGGTGGCTTGGGTAGTGCTCGGTCTCCATTTTTTGAAGATCCGACGCAAGTGCGTCAGCCATACATTTTTGAGCCTGCTGACTTAATGATGCCGTATAGCTGTAGTGTCTCATTCGTGTATTTTTGGTTCAGACTCTATAACAACAGACGAATAACATTACACGCTGCGCGCTACGGCTGACAATACGCATCGCTTGGGCACATTGCTCGATAGAGAGCAGTGCGGGCGCTTGTGTATTGAAGCGCGTCAGCAATGCTTCGTATCGATAAGGTATTTCGTAAACTTTCAATCGACTTCCTGTCAGTGCGTTTTTGCTGGACGCTGCGTCGCCTTGCCATCGCACACTCCAAAGCACACAAGAATGTATAATATAAAGCGTGCAGAGAATGCGATAAGGGAAACGAAAAAAAAAGAAAGAAACCGAACGGAACAGGGTCTTCAGCTCTGCCGCTTCCTACGGCTCAAGCGACGCATCTGAAGTATAATGCAGCCGACGTGCTGTCGTCGGCGAGGCCATCTTTCAAAGTTTTCTCGCCACGTCGTCCGCAGCTTCGCATCTTACGCTGGGCTCACACTGTTTGCCCGGCCGCGACAGTTCGCAGCGAGCCGCATGCCGGACGCGGAAGCGAGTTTCGCCAGAGTTTCCGTTCTCTTTCTTTTTTTTTGCCCGCCTCTTCCTCGCATCAAATAATGAGTGAGAGGGAATGCATAAATTACGGTCCGGCTATCTCGAAGAACAGGCAGTCGTTTCCGTGAAGAGAGAAAAGTTTCCTTCGTTTTTTTTGCGTAGAAAAAATACAGAACCACTTTGCTGATTCCGCACATTACACCGCGCCACGTTTATTCCATTCTTCTTTCGCATCCCGCGTTGTGGCGGTCGCTCGCCATTGCTTCGTTGCGTATGCACTGGTGAACGCGCGTGGCGCGACGAAAGCGCGATTGCGAGAAACGAAGGCTAGAAAACTTAGCGACGAGAAAGAAAAAAGAATAATAGGAATAACAACGGGGGTACTATATAAAGTTTTTTTTTTCGTCCAGTGCCGTAGGTTGTCCGTGTTTGTTAGTTGCTGTTTGTTATCCATTTCCGGACACTTCTCCCTCAGCCGGCACCACGAATGTTTTTGATTACTTCGGCACTGGCGGCATCGGTGGTTTCTAGCGAAGGGTGAGGGAGCTCCACGGATGGTAGAGTTCATTCTCGTCTTCTGCGCGCGTAGCGCCGTAAATGTTTGAAATGCCGCGCCGCCGCAGAGGCCATTCATCTGCGCGCCTGCGTCAGACATTGAAAATTGCCTTCGCCGCTGTATACCGCGAATGAACCCTGCGTCCCCGTGCGGCCGAGCGCAACACGGTGACTGCAGCTCTGTTAGGCGCTCGCAGAATATGTACAGAGGAGGAGGGAAAGGAGTGACTCATGACAGTTGGAAGCAGGCAGTTATTCGGCTCGCGAATGAATAGCGTGGGAGACGAGGGGTGAGGGGAAAGTTATCTGGACGAAAAGTCGTGGGGCGTGGGTCGGAGTTCTTCAAATCACCATCGCGAGATAATTAAGTCCGTTATGTTTAATGAACATTTTGATGCCTGTTGTGTGTGCTGTCACGCCTCTTGTTGCTTTTACGAGGACGTTGCTCTGGTTGGATAAAAAGAAACCTGCATTGGAAAGTAAAAAGAAAAGAAGCGCGCGAGAATAAAAAAGAAAGAAAGAGTGACCTGCATCGAAGCAGTTAGGAAGCGTCCTCAGTCAGGAATGCGCACAAGTGCCAGACTATCGCATTAGCCTTTCGTTTTTCTATATTTTTTTAAGTAAAAACGTTGTAAGCAGTGTGAGCTTTATACAGTGATATCAAAAGACAGAGTGTGCAAACACGGACCCCTGAGAGAGGTCAAGACATCACAAACGCCGACGAAAAATTGACACGGCGTGCAGAGGCAGAAGAGGAAGTAGGCACAAAAACTTATCCACGCATTCCCAGGCATAAGGGCGATCGATGGTTCTCAATATAGCGCGCTTGGAGATGTACGTACCAGATGACTGTTCTGGGATTTTCTAATGGAACATTCGACGTGTTTCTTCATTGCAGTGCCTTTACGATACAGCGCGTTCATGAAATTTCAGTGCGCATTTACACTCTGGACAATGTAAACTTAAGTTAGAAGGTGAGACCCGGGTTCGCGATATGTCATGTTTCAATAAAGTCTGGCTAGCATAGTGCCCCATCTGTACTACGTAGACACGACTGAAGCTGAAACGAAGCTTATACACCGCACCTGCACGGAATAAGCGAATTTGTTGACGTGTTTTGCGAAGCAAAGGTCTGTACGCTCCTTGTCTATTACGCCTGCATCCTTTTTCAGCAGGACGGCGCATATCTTACCTAGCATATTGCAGTGAAAACAACATCAGGCTATATTAACGTCCCACTTTCTTTAGCCCGCGTGAGATACGCAATGAATGTTGAGAATACCTGCGACACGCTTGTTACGTTTGCCTACACAGTGTTCTTGTAAAAGTACTGTTGCGGCACGCCTCTTACTCTTGCCCGAACCGAATGAATGCACAGCTTTGTACAGGCTCATAATAAGGAGCGCGTCTAACGGTTTTGGCCTACCAAATTAATAATAACGGCAGCGCATGCGCACTCCAGCGGTCGATTAACTTGCATACAGAAGAAGTAAAATTCTTCGACAGTTATCTCTCACGTATACGCCCCTAGGCACGCCGGATTGAAAGACAGAACTATTTCTCAAGAATGGGTGCATAAACTTTTGTGCCTACCTGTTGTTTCACTGCTGTGCGCCCTTGCAGTTGTTGATGCGTGTTTCTGGTGTTCCCTCTTTCCTCTCGAGCCCTTGTTTGCAAGCGAAGTCTTTTAAAGTATGAATACATGTAAACTAGCTATATCACTTTCCCAATGCTATTGTAAGGTGTTGAAACCCCTTCCTTACGAATTAAATTTCAATGTAGATGCATAAAGGCTAAAATGTACTCTGTGTCGTAATGATGGCTCCTTCATATGTCCACATGCTTTAGTTCCGTTTGTAACTATATACATCGGTATCCTGCAGTATACATCCACCTCACATGGTGGTATGGTACTCGACTGCTGACTCGCAAGTCGCAAAATCGAATCTCGGCCACGGCGACTGCATTTTCGATGAAGGCGAGAATGCCCGAAGCCCGAGTGCTTAGGCCCCACCGTGGTGGTCTAGTGGCTAAGGTACTCGGCCTCTGTCCCGCATGTCGTGGGATCGCATCGCGGCTGTGGCGGCTGCATTTCCGATGTAGGCGGAAATGTTGTAGGCCTGTGTGCTCAGATTTTGGTGCACGTTAAAGAACCCCAGGTGGTCGAAATTTCCGGAGTCTTTCACTACGGCGTCTCTCATAATCATGTGGTGATTTTGGGACGTTAAACACCACACATCAATAAATCAGAGCACTTAGACTTGGGTGCACCTTAACAAACATGAGAGCCCCCTCCTCCCCCTACGGCGTCTGTCATGGTCATATTGTTTCTCCGGGACGTTAAACCATATAGATTAATAATTATTTTACAGTATACATTACAAATAATTCACGCACGAGTGCAAGGGAGAGAAACTTAACGAGTTCGAAAACATGCTAAAATACTGCGTGCACTGGCGCACCGATCGTAAGGACGTTTACATAGTTACGAAGTCCCCACAGTCGGCCAGCCACTTGACCTAAAACCACTCACTCGCCCACTGTCTCTTCACTGAGTGCGACATCTATATTTAAGGATTGCCTGGACGTTATCATTGCAATTCAGGAGCCGCCTTGAGGTCGAGTTTTCCTGATTTACTCTACAGATGTGTTACATTGACTCATTCACTCTTAAACGGAAAGCTAACGCCACGCTCAGTGGCTCTGCGTTCTTTGAAGTCCCTTGAAGCAGCTTTATGTGAACAAAGGTGCCATTCTTGTCTTTCACCAGTTGAAAGATGAATTCTTTTTCTTTTCTTGTTCTTTTGATTGCAGTGAAGGAGCAATTTCGAGACGCACATGTGTCGGCGTGGTGAATGTTTTTGCCCCATGCAGTGTCACCCCCCATTCAATTAACTTGCTGATGCTAGTCAAAGCGAAAATACTGGTCACAAATGGAGACATAAAAAAGGCGGGAAAAAGCGTGGACTATAAGGAAGCACTAGGAGTGAGTGATATTTTCAGCTGCCGCAACGTCAGCAGGGAAGAAAGAGTGTGTGTGTAAAGAAGAGAAAGTACCTCGGGACTACATTGTGCCGGTACAGAACGTATGGTAAATAGAGAGAGATAAATGAAGAAAACTGAACTATAGTGAAGACAGAAGGGTCAGTAATCCAGAAAATACAGAAAGAAGAAAAATAAAAGTTCTTCATGAAGCAAACTTTTAGAAAGTTCATTTATCAAGCAGAAAGTCTGCTTGTCTGGTTCTGACACTTGCATAGCGCTGGTCAGCCGAGAGATTAATTTCCTGCAAAGGACGACATTGCTCACTCTAAGCATCCTTCTTAGGAGCTGTTATTTTTGTTTTTACGTTTAAGGAAGAACAAACACGAGCTCTCGCACGCACATCGCCGATCCACAAAAGTATAATTTACGCGACGTCCTCGATGTTTTTCCTTGTGAAGTGCAACAGTCCGTCACACGCAAAGGCTTTCGACAAGTGCCATTTTCCAAGACCAGGCCCCAAACTGGGGCGGAGGGTGCGCTAGAAGGCTGCCCCCTCCTGAAATTTGGATGAAGGGCATGTTTTATCAATGACAAGAAAAATTATACACTATCTCCCCGAAAAAAAACCCTGATGGAATGCGAAGCCGCAGTGGTGCGCACGGTGTTGACCCGGTTGAAACGGGCGTCGACACTGGTGCTGGAAGAATGGTTTGAAGCGAAACTCCGCGTAACATTTGCTCGTGTAAGCGTTTGTTTGATACGCAAAGACACGGGAAGCAGGTTGGGTTTCGTGTGAGTTTCATCGCAGATACATGAGCCGAAAGAGTGTTTCCACTCGACGTTCGGTCGAGCGTTGGGAGCAGTGGAGAGGGTAAAGCGAAGGAGAAGTGTGTTGCGAGTTGGTGGATGAGCCGGAAGCTGCAGGAGCTGCGGCGAGGGTGCTGCGGGTGAAGGGGAGAGTGACGTAAGTGGGCACCTCTAACGGAAGCATGCGAGGGGAGCGTAATGTGAACACCCAGCTGCAGCATGACCTACTTGGCACCGCTCCAACACCTGCCGAGATGCGAACGCGTTGCGGCACGTTCATACGGACGAATGTACGCATGGCGTTACACAAGTGAGCAAAAAAGCTCCTTCGAATCTAAAATAGGTCTTCCCACACACAAAAAAAAAATCGTTACTATGGCGCTGTCTAAGACCTTTCGTGAGAGTTTGTTCACTTTGCCTCATGGGAATGATGTGTGTTTGTGTTACCGGGGATGGCACCATGATTTGTTTATTGGGGATGGGGAAAGGGTAGGAAACGTGAGCACATCCAGAAGTGAGTATGTTTGCTCGGGAAGGGGGGGGGGGCAAAAGGAAAAATGACGATAACTCGGGAGAGGGGGGAGGTAGCCATCCCGCGCCCAATTTTATTCTGGCGCTTAGAGTGTCCCACGTACCATTCCAAAGAAAATGTGATTCAGCAGTAATGTTCACCTTGTTTTCTCCAGAGTGTGGTAAAGATGCAGGTTTTCTTATCACTCAGAGCTTACTTCTAGCATGTGATTTTTTTGCAAGTCGTTAACCTCTCAAATTTTCGTGGAGCACGTGAAACTAGACCGTGGTTTTTATAATGCTCCAATTTGGATGTGTTAGACGTTATGGCTTTTCTTTCTGTTTAACCTGTCATCTTTCCATTCGCTCTCCTTTTGAAGTGAGTGAAAGTGGTCTTTCTTTCAACAGACAATTGCAAACATTTTTTTACTGACGGCATAGTGTTTATGTTTACATGTCGACAGCGTGGAAAGAGTCGCTGTGGTCGGGGGGGGGGGGAAGGGGGGGCACTCACCCATGACGCTGACGTAGAGGTCTCTGGAGGCTGACTTTCCCGCAGGGCCCGTGGCCACACAGCGGTAGCCGCCTTCGTCTCCGCTTCTTTCTACCCGGTGAATAGCGAGCGTGCCGTTCCGGAACACGCTCTGGCGCTTGCTCTGCGGCAGCTTGGCGTCCCCTGCGTCGGACGCGTGAGAAAAACGCTTGCAAACTCGCAACGCTTCTTATGATGTTACCACTTGACTTTCCCACTGTGCTCTAAATGCTCAAGGACGAGCAGCCGAGGTCCCCGAAGAGCAGTGGCTATCTAAAATAGTGACTAATGAACAGACACCACCGAATCAAAGCAATAGCAGCCGTTCGCTTAATTCACAGGAAACCAAGACATCACTCCACATCAAAGAACAATGAACGAGGCCAGCAGGTAGCGTTTAAAGCATGGAGGTGACACTGAGCTCTGCCTAAATGAACAATAACAACTGACAATACTTGCCGACGGGGCTGAGACCTGGAGTCTTACGGAAAAGGTTGAACCTATACTGGGAATGACACAGTGAGTATAAATGGGTATTGGCAGGGCATGCATCGTGGAGACAAGATTACGGTTGGTCATTAAATGTAACAGACTACATTCGAAGAAAATCACGTGCGCAAGAAGATACATGAAGTTAGATGGGCCGATGATAATAAGTAATTTGTGGGGTTGTGGGTTGTGATGAGATTAGTATGCACCGAGTACAGGACTGGTATAAGTTGAGAAAATTGTGAGAGACCTCTGACCAGTGGTGACTGTAATCAGGTTGATGATGATCCAATAAAGCAGTTATGTCAAGAGCTAGAGCGAAAATGATCGAGGCGAGGGTTAGTGTGAAGCCATATATCGAGCCCTCTTTCATTTTTTTCGAAAGGGCTCGCCCTTCAACGAGAAGTGGCTGCTATGCCGGTGTAATAGCAATTCAGTGTACCTCATGACATAAATAAATCGAAAGAAATCTTTGGTGCAGAATGTGTACAGTTTGCAATATCGTGAATATGCCCCGAGATCAGCGGGACGCAGCAATCGTTCGAAGTTTCAAGCGGGCATGAAGGTCTGTGTTTGGTTAAACATAAAAAGTGACGAGGACCAAAGAAGATATCCTGTCACTGTTGCCTAAAGCGTGTACGTAGCCTGTATAACAGCCGGGTGGTGAACGTGGCGAAAAAGTTAAATCTGCGGTAATGTGAAAGATTGAAGAAAATTCGGTCGCGTAATGAGCTGTCCATCAACTTTTGCTTGTCCATGGTCTTTCCCGGTGGTGAACTTTTCTTTTCCAGTCATTTCTACCTTTCGCGCTTTTTTATACTGTATTATATTATATATATATGTATAATCTAAAGTAGCAAGTGAGCCATTTCTTGGAGCTTACGTCTTCACTTTCCATTAAATACTCGCTCTAATAAGCACGGAACTGAAAAACGCGTGATATTGAAAAAAATAAGAATTAGTTTTATATAAAATATAGCGTTAGATATTGACGTTTGATGGTAGCTAACACATCTCACCATTGATTAAAAATTAGCTTTCTTGGCAGAGATATGGTCGAGGGCCAGCATGAAAGTGACTTCTAGCTGGTTCCAAAAATGTGATTTTCGCTAGTGTCTATATAGTTTGCAGCAAAATAGAGTCTAGCCTATAGTGTAAGCTTTGGCTCGTGATTGCTCATGCATGATGACCCAGCTAGACTTTTTTGATAAATTATAAAGAATATTCAACTCTAAACTGCATATGAATACCAACGCGATTTCAAGTACATCACACTTATTAGTTGAGCTCACGTTACACAAGGCTCTCTAGAGGTCATGAACTGAAAGAACTTGGGGGTCGGGGGGAGGGGGACTACAATCGTGCACATTAAAAGCTCATATTTTGCTCCTAGCCAGTAGAGAAGGCCTATACGCGAACACTATATGGATTCCAGCAGAATATGGCTTCTTTGGAAATTCTCAAGCCGAACTATTCGTTCCCAATTCATGTCACGTTAGTCGGCCGCTTGCTCCGGTGGTCACAGCTGGAGATAAACACTAAACACAAAACGAAAGAAAAAAAGAAAACGAGAGAACGTCGGGAAATCGTCGCGGTGAGTGAGCGAATGAAGAGGAGGGGACAGCAGCTCATTTAGCTCTCAGGAGGGTGTCCGGCCAGAACGACGCTCTCTGACAGTTTTACGCAGACCGGAAGCAATAAGGCCACGAGCACGCCCACCCGGCGGTTTCGTTCTACGCCCCCTCGAAGCCGTACACACGTGGACCTTCCAGATAAGGCAACGCGCGTGCATAAAGTTCTCGCTGTGGTGCCCAGGGCGCGCGTGCTCATAAGTTTTGCATCGATCGAATCGCCGGTACAGCGTGCCTCTTATAAGGTCGTGTCTGAAAAGGCGACGCCGCCACCTTTTTCCTGGCCTGCGTGTTACAGGGGGAGGGGACGGGCGTCCATACGAGTGGCTTACACCACGCGGAATCCAATCCATCCTCCTAGGCACCCCCACGCCCCTGTACCTCACCTACGCACGCCATAACCAAACTCTTTTAAGCTGCTTCTTTCAGCTTCCTCGCTCGCCCTCTGGTACCGTCCTGCTGACACAAACACTCACGAACGCCCATTTCTCCCACACTCTGACAACAAACACCACCAGCACGCACGCACACATAATACCAGCTCGTCCGCGGGTGCGCATGCACCGCAAGACCGAACGGACGCACGCAGTCTTCGTGCAAAGAGCTCGCATAAGCCAGAGTGCATAGGCTGACGAAATTGTACGCGGTCGCAGCCCTGGCTTGGCGTCCTCTCCCTCTTTCCTCCAGCCTTTCGCGAGCCAGAGAGCGAGCATCGGTGGCGACGTCTGTCCTTGGCATCAATCGCCGGCCCGGGCTCCTTTCATCAAAAGTTTGGAACGGCGACGAAAGGCTTCTTTCCTCAATACTCCATCTCCCATCCTTCCTCTCTCTCTCCGCCTGCCGGCGTTCGCCGCCGCTGCGGTGAACATATGAGAGACGAAGTGCTCCATGATGACGATTATTGGATGCAAAAATGCATGTGTATAATCACTCTCCTACGGTATGAAAACGGTTCGTAGGAAGCATCATAGAAAGAAGTGCAAAAGCAGCGCACTTCCAAGAGACAGCACGTACATTTTAAACTTTTTCAGCCAGTCAAGAAAAAATAAAGCTCGCGTTGTTGGCCTCGTAAAGACTTGCTTCTTGAAGCTAAATTGAACTTGCTAGTTCTTGGCATTCGACAAAAGAAAAATCTGTTTCTTTCTAGTGTAGTTACTTTAACTTCACATGAGAAACTGACTTTATGAAATTGTGAAGCCAGAATAAGTTTATGTCACTTCTATCTTAATTACAAAACGAATTTCGGATCATGCACACAGCCCACCAGAGACTGCGCTTGCGTGAATTTTTCGCTTTGTGTTCGCAATGCAGCGCAGGGTATCATAAGCGATATAGAGCCAGTGTGTTTCGCTGCGCACTCCGTGCTTGAATTAGACTAAACAAACTGAAGAACACATAAAGGAAGAAATAAAGAAGACAAAAAAAGAAGAAATAAAAATAGAAAAAAATTAACGAACTAAACTAGAAAAAAAAGAATAAAGAAAACTAACAAATGAGTCATCATATGCACAATACTCGAGGAATATAAAAGGTTTCAACGAAAGTGTGAACCAAAAAATGAAGTAGTGTACTAACTGCACCGGTTGCACTATATTGAAACTTTTTGAAATTTTAAGCCATCATTGGCACAGTCTCTCTTATCGTGGCATCCACATTGTTACTTTAAAGAACCAACACTTTATCCTCTGATATAATATTAGATCATCATCCCAGCGTAGTTCCTAATGTTCTCTGAGCATGGCTGTCACGGGAGCCACAGCGCTGAAGATATTATTAGTTTGGGCCACATATGCCATGGCACACATGTGCTAGGGAGAAATGGGGAAGTGCTTGTCTCCATCGCTGACAGAGATATCTAGACACGTCCTGGAATCAGATGAAAACCTCGTCGATAAGCACAACCTGTCAGACCACGCAGTTTTGCATCTCTTACACCTCACCCCTCCAATTGATAGAGTTTGTACTCACCTATGCGTTGGACACATGATCCGGGTGCCATGTGTTACAAAACTTTCAGTTTGGTTAAGGGGCACCTATCGATTAAGATTAGCCTCAGCCTAATTCCTCGTAAGTAGATTCTTAACTGACCTTTGTACCAGAGGATTTGGCTGAGCGGGTATCCAGCAGCAGGGCAGTGGATGATCAGCGTGCGGCCGGCCAGCACGGACACGTTGCGCATGGCTCGAACCAAAGGCGGCCCTCGGACGTTGAGCCTCGCGCCGTGGGACACGGTTTCGGCGTCGTTGCTGGCATGGCATTGGTAGCGACCACCGTCTTCTGTAGTAGCCGCCGTCAGGTTCACGAAGCTATTCACCTGCGAACATTGTCAGTGATGTGCAACATGAACAGTCATACTTTCACAGCAAGGACAATTCAACGAATGTCATACAAACAAATTGGAACGTTATACGAAGTAAACCTGGCTGCTAGCTCATCTAAGACTTAATTTGGTGTAACTTTAGAAAACCCTTGTGTAAGTGAATACGGTCGCTCCAGTGAGCGAAGCGTTTATCCTGCTGACTGCCACTTCAATGCTAAATAAGCGGCGATAACAAAGCACGTAAAAATGTATGAGTTGTCTACTCACCTCTGTCGAGATAGCGCACATAATGGGGCGAGTATGATTGAAGGTTGCAGTTACTTCTCTAGTGACCAGCCCCCTAATTGATGTCCCTTCTCCTTCATGTTCCTTCACCCGGCGGAGCCGGCAAGCGAGTCTCGTTTCTTCTTGAGCGGCGCCCGTCAGCAGCCTCCTCAAGTTTTCACTCGGGCGTAGAACATACGACGTGTGGTGTGATGCTATTGATTTGGACCTCATATGAAACGTGATAGCGACGGCGCAGTAGCAATGTGCCTTCAATGACCCTATAATTGCTCTTGAATTAAAAAAAAAAGTATAGCGCAGATGTGACCAGCTTTGTACTGCTTTAACATTAAACTTTGAGCTTTGAAACTTCTAAAGAAAGGAGACATTACACCACGCTTGAACACAACATGCATGACAATGAGGAGCTTGAAAAGAAAGACCCTTTTTATTATTGTATTTTGTCTATTCAGTATTGTCTGAAAGACATAAAATGAGTGAACCTTACTTATCAAATAAAGTAGGAAAGGGGGACATTATTTCGGAAGTAGCCGGTCAGCACTAATTTGACTACATGGCACCGAATGCACAAGCTTGGGTTAATCTGGGTTTCAATTGTTCTTAACTTTGAACCAGAAGTAGGTGGTTGGTGAACTACTGAGTATAAATATTCCTATTGGGTTCAATAAGGTAATGCTACTATACTGTTGAAGGTAAATATACTAACTTGAATTGCAAGTTATGAGTAATGAAAAGCAGGCTCAGACTAACCTTAGAGAATTTTTTTGTCATCTTTATTGTTCACCTAGAAGCAAGAATCATGACTCAGTAGACGTTACACCATCATTAACGATCTTCATGCCAAATATACAACTTTATTAAACTCATAAAGTGCTGTTCACTCTTTAGGACACACATTAACATTAATCTTTAATTGTCTACCTATACTTGGACGATCTATCGTCGCTCTCAATATTTTTAATCTCAAAGAACAATGCGTACACGTTGCTGTTCTTGTAAAAAGGGCCTTCATGTTCCGCGCACATATTCATTGTAATTTCATTGCACCTATTTTTAGCGGAAGTACAAAACAAGAAAGTGAATTCGCGGTGCCTCGAATTTCTTTTTTTTTTATCGGAACAATCAACATGTGACGCTTGGTTATCTTTTAAGCAGTGTTGGTGGTATCGCGTTGCGAGTAACGCCGTTACCAATAATGCGTCTCTTTTTTGGCAACTCATTAGCGTACTTGTTAAAATTTTAGAACTGTAATGGGTAACGTATTCACGTTACAATTTTAGGTGACGTGCAGTGTCACGTTAATCGTTACTTTTTACTGTTGTAGATGTCATTTTCCCAGAGCTCAACCCGATAACATTTTTTGTAGCAGCGTCGTACGGCCATCAGCCTGCAGGCTTTGATGAAGCTAGCGAGGGTAAAATCCCTCGTATTTTCGTAGAAATCTTGCATAGAAATTTCGGAAACGCACCGAATCAATGTGGAGAGTTTCGAACCATCCCCACACTAAGCTTAAAAAAGCCGCGGAATCCGCCATGACAAACTGTAGAAACATGCTTTTCATGGAACTGTATTGTAACAGATGAATCGCTGATACCTGCGCCTTCCCGGACCCAAAAGACAGGCTGCACTAACAGAAAGCGCATGGGGTGGTTTGCTTCACACTGTGTGCTTCACACTGCGTGCTTTGTAGGTCGGGGACGATAATTCTAGATTCAATGATAAGTGGGGTTTAACGTCCACAAACCACCATATGGCTATGAGAGACGCCGTAGTGTAGGGCCCCGGAAATTTCGGTCACACGCAGTTCTTCAGTTCTTCAACGTGAACTCAAAGCTTAGCACACGGGCCAACAGCGTTTCCTCTTCCATTGAAAATGCAGCCGCCGCAGCCGGAATTCAATCGCGCGACCTGCGGGTCAGCACCTGAGTACCTTAGCCACTAGAACACAATGATGGGGCTCGTCTCATTTAGGCTGTCATTTGATATTACAGCATAAGTTTAGGATAAATAAAAAAACTCCCAGGGTAAATGTTCAAAATAGTTTAATGAGTTCGCTGAAATGGCAGACGCTTTTTGTGCCGCTTTTTATGCGAGCAGATGGGATTTTCGCGTCCCCTGGCAGACCAGGTCTGAACTACTCACTTGTTTCTACGTGGCCTCCGAGATCACCTTCGCCAGCGCCAAAGCGCAAGACTGGGTCAAGGAACACACTGATGCACACGAGCGTCTAGTCAACATGGGAACGCCCCTAATAAAAGCCTAAGTGAGGGTTTAAGGTCGCCTCCAGATTTTTTTCTCAACGCGTGAGCAAGACGTACCTGGCCATCGTTGGTCACAAAGTCGCCTATGCGCAGCCGCATCGTCTCAGCCACAGGTTCCCCGTCCAGCGTCCACGTGATCTGAGGTAAGGGGGCGCCCGTGGCGGTGCACTTGAGAGACACCGGGACTCCAGGATCGACTGTTTGCTCGGCGAAGCGATATGTCAGTACTGGTGGATCGTCTGCAATAACATTACGGCAAGCAACGTTGGAAGAAGGCAAAACACATCTCTCTTGTATTACAGTGCCCTTTCAGCTTATTCAGGCAGAAAAGGTCATGCTTAGGAGTCTTCAAGCAAGGGTGATCTTTACACCGGCTGTCACCTCATGATGGAACAGGTCACATTTACAGCAGGGTTCTACAGGTCCTTACTGCACTATATACACTAATGCACACTGATGCGTGCTATCCTATATGGACATGCCAAGGGTTACAGTCGGAAGGCTGCCGTTACCACCTGCAAGCCGGCCTTCACTGCAGTGACGTGACCCGCTGTGACCACCGAATACACGATGAATTTTACAGGACGCTAGTTCACTTGATGCACGACACTGGTCTTACGGCACACATTCAACGTGCATGTCTAGAGGAGATGGAAAGAATCATGAAATGCGTGGTGCGCTGTTTTTTACAATGAACTGACCTTCGCGGAAGTAAATTAAACACTAATAGTATAGTATTCAATCCTGTCATGAATGACTGGTGTTGTTTTATTACAACTCAAGCTGAAACACGCGAAACAGCGGAGAAGGCAGATGTCACATTGCTCGCGATTCTTTCCGTTGCCCCTGTACAGACAAAGTTCAAGTCTATGTCACAATAAAAAAATTACAAGCAGCTCTGTTCATTGTCTATAGAAAAGGCAATAATAAGGTTGTCAGAATCCATATACAAGTTTTAGAGTAATACGTGAGCAAGTGAAGCGAAAACTTTCTCAAAGAAGGGTTCACTCAGTATAAAGCACGAACAGGATTACAGGAAGCATGGAAGGAAGAAAACCAAAACCAAAAGGTCCGGAGATTTACCTTATAGATACGTTTGATTGGCTACTCAGTAATCAGGTATTTGGAGAGGGGAGTAGAAAGATGAGAGAAAGGAGGCAAGGAAAAAAAGGATATTAGCAATAATTGCACTGATGCATATGTGTCGTTTGCACTATAAAATACCTAAAGGCTTTCATTCAGGTCTGTAGGAAGCACGGCGATTGAAATTATAAGTAAGCTTAATGCCATGGGTTAGCGTGGTAGTAGGTAAGATGTGTTCGTGTAATTAACGAAAGTTTTGTGATGCAAAGTGATATATCAAGGAAAACCAAAAGTCTTATTAGTTTTGCCCTACCTTGTTTTAAATTGGTGTTTTGCTTTGCACCACAAAACTTTCGCTAAAACAGATCAATAAGTGTTTTTCAGAAGTTACAGAAATAGATTATCTCAATACTTATAAATACTAAGACTCATTGAGCGGCTGGTATGATTCACGTTGTGAAAGAAATTTGATAGAAATTGAAGTTTTAGAGTGTTACGTGGTGACTTCACAAAGTTCCGCATTAGCTTTAAAAAATACAGATGAGAAGGCTTTCACATCAATATAAAATATCCCTTAGTTTTGAGGCCCAAAACAAATTAAGAAACGACGACAATGACAGCCAACTAAACAATGAAGTTAGGTTGCAGTGACATTCGGCATTTGCAGACGAAACCTAAGATATGCCAGTTGTGCAGCTGGTTCAGGATAATAAAGTGTTCCGGCATTACGTTTGCGTTCCCCAGCAGACCAATGTCTAACACAGAATTACGAAAAGCAGAAAGTTGGCTTAAATATTGCCGTTACTAATCAACACAAATAACGTGAAAAAACGAAAGAAAGAACGGAACTAGCAGCTTAGACTCTAACAAATGAATTTGTGCTATCATCCGTGTAACTTTTTCCGGTTCATCAGATTTATTTGTGTCGTTTGGACTATGTGTAAGTTGTCACCGTGTGTAAAAGTAAGTAATGATTATTGGGCAATTGTATGCCGAACTTATCTCTATGGAAATATCCTAGGTTTTCAATACAGAAATTTCGCATATGCCCCTAAGATAGTTTACCAGCTCTTACTATATACTACAGTCGTCACATTCACATTATACAAGAAGCCTTAAAAAAGCATTAGTTGAAAATTTGCTTTCGCACCATCTACCACGCTCGTATGAGCTGATATCTGAATCTTTTAAATGAGTCTCTGATTTTCAAAGGATATTGAACTCTCACCAGAATTGTGCTAAAATATTGAAGACCTGAATTGGTTCTTGCTCGCTGAGGAGAACGTTTCACGAAAGTTTCGGCTGGTTTGTGGGGATTGGTTCTCTGAAATAAAAGTTTCCTGCAGTCCGACAACGCTTTTCCAATGTGAAGATAATTCTACAATATGTCTAGCTCTCTGAGTCCTCACCCCTTCGTTCAGAAAATTACAAAGTAAAAAACAAAACAAAAACATTATCACTTTAAAAATAAAAAAAGAAAAAGAAGAGCTGGCTGCGAACCCGGTTGTTGAAAAGCGATTTGCCGCGTGAGAGAGGCCAGAATGATATCGCAATTGCCGAAGTAGTATTTCTCGGGAACAAAGATTTCATCGTGGATCGATATTTTCTCACTGCTCTTTGAACTTTCACAGTTACTGTATCGAGGATTGAGGAGTGTATGTGGTTGTTTGAGAGCGTGTGTGTTTGTGTCTTTGCGTGTGTGCCTGTGTGTGCTCGTACAGAGAGAAAAAGAAAGAAAACGGCGTGAGAGGCACTACAGGAAAATTTCGTCAGCGAAAAAACGGAAGATATGGCGAAAACATTCTTTTATTTCTATTTACTTGAAAAAAAATTGCTAAGACTGATATACAAGACAAAGAGAAGGAATCAAAAAGAGGAAGTTGAATAAATTCACCGCACAGTTAAGAGCAGAAACCGAAGGCCCACGGGTAAGATAAAATGACCCCCCCCCCCCCCCCCCACACACACACACACTAACACGCACGCACTCGCACACACAAAAGACGAAACAAATAAAAATGATCAGATGAGCTCTAGAGGTCGAACAATAGCTTACGGTGTCGATCGGCTGAACCGAACCCTAATTTCGTTGCAGCCGTGAAAATTGCGGTGATTGGCACAAAAGTACGAAGAAGGTCTCGTCCGAAAATGACTGTGGTGCACCGCCTTCTTCGCTGCTCGAGACGAAGGAGCATGCTCTCTCTGCTCCACCCTTTCTCTCCCCGCTCATCTCTCTACTAAAGGAGAAAACCATACTCTCCTTTCTACAGCCTTCTCCATTACCGTTTCCGTCATCACCCTCGCTACTTGTAAGCCCTCACTTTCGTCGTCTCTTTGCCCTCAGTGGTCGCTATAGCACACACCGTGCTCTAGCAGCCCCAACTGAACAGATATTTCATAGGAGAGAAGGAACAGAGGGTGGCCTCTACGGCAGCGGCGTGTAATGACAGCAGCTACAGCTACCTAGTTCTTGTTGCATCCACAACTTTTCTTCACTTCTCTCATACTTTTTTTTCCGTCTTTCGAACACCTGAAAAGAAAGTGAGAGGGAGGAGGGGTATGCGAGGGCTAGATAAAAGCCAGCGCAGCGGAGAACTGCTGCACTGGCTTGGGCGAAGAACTGCCATTTCAGCGCTAGCTGGAACCGACAGAACCTGGAGGAGCAGCAGCAGTAGCGGCGGCGGCAGCGCAAAGCCAACAGGGCCAGGCACATGACGAGTATCCTTTCCTACAACTTCGGAGCAATCTAGCTATGAGGCCTCCTTTCCCACCTGCGGCTCCGTAGAGAAGCCGTATAACGAACGAACGACGAAGAGGAGCAAACGGAACGACGAGCGCCTCTGCTCCGCCCTTGTTCCCAGTAGAAATCTTGTCTCAGCGCTTCCGCCTAATTTTTTTTTTCCTATTTCGCCCTCCGATATCTTTAGCTTTCGCTACTTTTTCCGATTCGCTCCTTCAGCTCTCTGGAGGAGAATAAATCAAAGCGGACGTGCTCGGCGTCTTTGATCCCTGGAAGAGAAAGACGATGCGTGTGAAAAACGCTCGGTTTCAGAAAAAAAAAAAGAAATAAAACGAGCGAAGGAAACAATCTATCGATTCTGATGTCATTATTGTTATGACTGTCATCACGTATGAAGCTGTTCTTTTTGTCTTGAGGGCCCTTCTTTTCTATTTATTATATGACGCCTGTTCACTTTGTGTCTGCTCTATCTCTCGTTTTTTTTTTCAAGTTTTTTGGCTCTATACCGCGTCCGTAGCTGCGGCTCTGGTACTATCGTTGTCCCCGTCGAAGCCGTATTTTTCTACCTCTCATCTCGTGGAGTTTACAATTAGGCGTCTTAACACACACAACCACAAATGGGTTGTGTGTGTTAAATTTTGGTTGTGTGTGTTAAACCACACACAACCAAAATTTGGTCTAACAATAACGCTAATATAGGGAGCATTGTGTGCCAAACTGTGATACAATTATGGGGAATGCCATTAGGGGATGGCTGTGGAAATTTAGACCACGGCGTTATTCAACGTGCAATGACATCTCAAAGCACACAAGGTTCTTTCAATTGCCCTCCGTCGAAATGCAGTCACCATGCTACGGATCAAATCCACGATCAAATCCACGAGTCAACAGCGGAGCATCGTAACTACTTTACCATTGAGGTGGACGCCCTTGAGCGTATGCCTCGTGCTCGGCGTTACAGGCCACAAAAAACATTAAAAGCGTCAATTTTATTTTTACTTTTTGTATCCTTGAAAAATCAAGGACACTCGAACATTTTCTTGCTTTCTTGTTTCATAGTGCGTTCAAGCTTGTTGAAGCTTCACGGCAATGTCTTATCGCCGAACATAATTTTCCTTAAGCCAGGTGCATCAGTTCATTTTTAATTTCACGCGTTCAGGTATAATTCTTTCTCTGTCATGGTACAGTGTAGTGAAGACCGACGCTCACATGAAAGGTGGTGGAATGTATACATTAAGCTAGCTACGGTGATCTTTTTTTTTTTCGTTTAAACTCACCAGCGTATACGGAACCCTACTTTCATATTTATAATCTTTAGGCATGTATAGCTCGCTGATGCTTGTACTAAAGATTTCCGGTGCAGCTCTCTATTGGTTCCTTCAAAGCAGCGACTCCTGAAAGCCTTCAGCTCGGTGAGCTGAATTATGGATGGCATGTGTGCGCCTATAATGTCAGACCAACAGGTAATGACGTGGCCTTCGGAATTCAAAGGAAGCACACATGGCCTAAAAGGAGAGCATAAGAAAGTCTACCCGGAAGTGCACTCGCGGAGTAATACGTGATCTGCGTTGAGCCGAACTTTTACTGTCAGTGCGAAAGGAGTTCTTCTTGCTGTTGTTTCCTTTTTGTTCGGGAACCATCCTGACATGAAAAATGTGCTAGAACATCCGGCCAAAGCATAATGTACCACTCATCTGCTTTTGCGACTCCTGCATTTCCTGCATGGATACTGCAAAATAAAGAAATATCCACATGTATGCGCCGTATGTATGATTAACAATAACGCTGTACTAAGCTCCTCGAGCGGTGACAGCGAGTTGAAGTTTTGGGACGGCGAAAGTAAGAATAGGCCATCAAATGTATAATATGGACGCGGTACAGTGTTTTTCATTTTCTTCATCTGTACAGATCATCATTCATTGTAGGTCTTTCTCGCTTTGATCATTGCGATAGCAATTATACAGTCACTAGAGGCGCGTTTTTACCATCGCCGTCATGTTCCTCACAAAGTCTAAATAGATAACACCAGCTACACGCCTTGTGTTCTCGGTGCGAAAGGAAGCTTGCTTAGGCTGCAGATTTGAGCTGCTCAAGCAGAGACAAAACGCACCACCCATCTCCGTCTACGAAAGACTATGAAGGGTTGCTAACAGAGAGGCTGCGTCTCACGAGCAGCAACAGCTAACTCTGACCAAAAGGACGCTGTTGTGCGCGCTAGCTTTACGAAAATCAGCTGACGGTTCATACCTTTGCCCGTGATTTGCTCCCACCGCTTACTTAACGCTCAGGCGATAGGCGGCATGACACCCGCTCGGCTTCCTGGAGCAGTCGCATTCTTTTACGCTTTCGCTTTGTAGAGTTACGCAAGATCAGATCCTAAAAAGCTAGGGGCTGGCCTTACTTCCTATACCCTTCCATTATGTCGCTGTCGCATTCATTGCTTTGCCCTTGCTGCGAAGCTGCGACATTTATATCACCATCATCTGTACAATTTATCTTCGTTGTCATAACTGGACTTACACTGCAATGAAGTGGTCTTTTATAAGGAATTCGCGTGTGTGGTGTGGTGAAGCGGCTCCTCATAAGGGGTGGAGGTACGGGTGAATCTTCAATTCTAGCCTTGTCACCAGCAAATAGTAAACAATGTCTCAAGAACAAATAAAAAATGAAGAAAAGAAAACGTATGTAAAAAGAAAAATACAGGTACTAGAAACCGGCTGGAATTGCTGGTTACAGAGCAAAAACAAGGTGCCAAGTTGAAATGTATTTGATATCTTTTACTTCTTCGTTGAGTCGCTTGTACGTTGCAGGACTACCACGAGTCGACCTGGGAGAGCGTCAGCAGTATTACATTATGCAGAACAATATTTATTTCAAGGCTTTTCGAAGGTCCATGAGTACGACGCCGAAGCATGGAGGCGTAGCATCAAGATGATGGCAACTATTATGCAACTGATTATGCAACTGAAGAGGTTGAAGCGACTCGTTCAATTAGATATAAAAAAACTTTAATCGAAGTGCCCAGAACTTATTATCTCGCTACGATCTTTTAAAACTTTGCCACAGATTAGCAGACCCACCAATACACTTGGAACGAGAACATTTTTATATAAATCAGAGATTGCTGGTTACAAAGTAACACTTTGAATTCAGTCAAAAAGCAGGTCTTGTTTTGTGTGTAAATAAAAAAAAAAGAGCGGAGGTTACTGACTTCATACAGTTTGCTAGCCTGTAGGAGTGAGTAGGGGAGAGCAAAGTGTATACCTTGCTTTTTTTTGCGATGAGAAATGCAGCTCTGGAGGTACCGCTGCAACACCATCCTCACATCGCAGGTCTAGCAGGTAAAGACTAACAACTTAACCTACAACATTATCTTAGACCCCTGCCGTCCAATAATTATCTATTCATGGTTACACCTTGTTGAGTTAGACATGTCTTTAGACATCATAATGTTGTGCAGCCATGGGTGTCATTTTTTTATAGAGGGGGGGGGGGGTAGGTTCGACGTATCATGAGTTCAGGCTCGAGACACCTGTGCTGCTGCCAAATGACATTGGTCTATCCCGTACAGGAAGCACTATTTTACGTTCAATAAACTAGGTCGTGTACGTGCCATAAATTTTATATGCAGCGCTGTTCTCAAGTACCAATGCCAATCAATAGCGATGTTGGATATATCAGTAACGGTGGCTGACTGGCGGTGAAAATTGCTCGGGAAAGAAGCACCAATGAAAATTTGGTCCCAGAGGCTCGAAATTTTTATCGAACTTGGAAAGCATTGATGCAGTTGACGTAAGATTTCCATGTGCATGTGTTCAGCACATTATGCACAGTGCTCTTCTAAGGAGGGTAAGGAGAGAGCGTCACTTACCACCTAGTGTGATTTCTGCTATGTCCTGAGCCCAGTCGTAGTCATTGAGAGCGAAGCATTGGTACATGCCCTTGTCGTCCCGCAGCACATTGGGGATGTGCAGCGTCTCTCGTGTGAGCATTTTGACGCGAGAAGACACCGGTTGCCCGTTCTTAAGCCACACCACCGATGACACCGGATGACCAGTGGTGGTGCAGTTGAGAGTCACCGGTGCACCTTCGGTGGCCAGAGTGCGACGAGGGCGAACAGTGGCTGTCAACGGGGCTGCGAGAAAACAGACAGAAGCACAGACTGTAACTGTTGCGAATAAATAGAGGAAAATGAGCGTACTTACACGTATACCAGGAGCAGAGAGAGAAATACAGAAAGAGAGAGGGACAGATATAAAGATAAAGGAAAGACAGGGAGGTTCACGAGGCCCCACCAGGTTTTCTGCTCTACACAGTGGGAAGCGTAAAAGGACGAAAAGAGTAGAGAAGGAAAAAAGGACAGAAAGGACAACTAGTACACTAGCACGTGCAGAAGCGTTCACCACGAATATGTTTGAAACTGCTGTTAGAGTACGGTATGACTGCGACAGTCTTAGATGAAGTTGACTGCAACCCATGATGTTAATGAATGCTCGCAAAGACTTGTCAGAAATACCGCAGTTTGAGCTGATGGAAATGTCAATCCGTGAGGCGTATGCGCGCTGTGCGTATACATGTGTACAGGACTTCATGGAAGAAGTGCACTGCAAAATTTCGGGTATTAAGTATCGATGCCATAGGGCAAGCTCGCGCAATATAAAAAAAGATATAAAAAGCATACCGAAACAAGAACGAACATGGTAGCGACGAGATTAGACGTACTCTTAACGTGTTCAAGTGAGCTTACTGTGGGACCGTGCGTGTTCGCGAAACCAGGAGGGACGTTTTATTATCCTGCATTTCCGATGGAGGCGGAAATGTAGTAGGTATGTGTTCAGACCTGGGTGCACGTTAAAGAACCCCAAGTGGTCAAAATTTCCGGAGCCCTCTACTACGGCGTCTGTCATAATCATATGCTGGTTTTGAGACGTTAAACCCCACATATCAATCAATTTATCAATCAATCAATAAATCGACGTTTTCTTATCGCTGGTATATGATCCAACTGTATTTGTGAATAGAAGAGTGATGACGCCGTGGTTATTGCGCCCTTTCGCTACACATTTGATGTGTTGAGATCAAAGATAGGTTAAGGGGGCGCCTTACATGTTAACTGTACAAAGGATGTGTTAAAATGAAAGAAATCCATCCCATGGACACCTTTATTTTTAGAGCGCAGCTCTCATTCATCCAGTCTCAAGTTGAGCATCGCTGTTCGTTGCCTCTTGCCGTAACCGAGCGAAGGAGCACAGTGAAAGATCTCCTGGTTGGCGCTCTAAGAACCACGCAACGCTCTACTTTTGCCGAGATTGGCTGTATTACTCCGAAATTTCTTGCGGCACATTTCGCAACCTTGCGATAGTGCCTTGCTATTACTAGTTTGCAGCCACTGCATTTTCTTCAGCGGCCGTGTTCGAGCTGATCACCTTGACAGATTGCACAAGTAGGGTTGTATTCCGTTTTTCGAAGTAAAAATAGTGTTACGTCATTAAAAAGCGTGTCGTGAGGCTGTATATGGCGATGCGATCGCGTGACGACAGAAAAAAGAAAGCAATGGGTATAAACAACACTTTCGGAAAAGAGCAGGTAATAGCGTGAACTTCACAGCGCAACACTGTTTTTGAAAAAAAGAAAGAACAAAGCCTTGACGTTGCGCAGCGTTGGCCATTGAGGCCTGTAATCAATCATTCCCACGTGAAGTATTGCTTAAGTTACTAACGCCTTTGTATAACTTCTATATATATAAAAGCCTGACAAGGAGAAGAGCCGGCTCCTTAATCGTGTAGACAAGGAATAAATTTGGTGGTTGTGTGGTGAGCACCTTTGTTGCAGCCGTCAGTCACTGCTAAAAGTGAAAATGAAAACCGTACAGCGCTTGTGCCTCTTGCCAGGAGATCAAACCCAGTTTTTCATGGAATAAATTGCACTTAAGCCGTTTCTTTGACATAGTTTCGTGACAAGTAGAAACTGACAAATAAATACAGAAAAAGTGCACTTGTTAAGGTGGTCGGCTGCCAACGTTGAAGTCAGCGGTTTCGACCCCAGCCTCGGTGGTCACATTTCGATGGTCTACAGTAGACGCAGTGGGCAGTCGCGGTAGACGGGCTAGAGGCCCGTCTTCTGTGCGATGCCCATACACGTCAAAGAACATCAGGTTGTCGAAATTTCAGGAGACCTCCCATGCGTCGAGCCTTATGATCATGTCGCTGTTTTACCTCGCAAAAGCCCACATAATATATCAAAACAGGAAAGGGTTAATTGAAGAAAATGAAGAACAGAAGAGACCAAATCTGGAGGAGAGATCACGGTTGCTCGAGCACGTATTCTGTAATGAACTTTACTGAAGCGTTTCAATAGGCTGTCATTCGCCGAGATACATGATGAGTTTGGGCTATGTTAATTCATTAGAAAGCTTTGAGCTTCAGTGAAAACGTTGTGTGCGCGAAACACTAGCAGGAGCGGAAGTAAGCGTGCGCTAATCGTAAAGTCTATGCACGCAAGTACGTTCTCACACGAGATACCAAAGCTAGCCTATAGCGGCCACTGTGTTCAAGGGAGTTTCGAGCCTTAATTACGTGTACCCTAGCAGAAACTTGTGCGGTGATTCCCACTGATTACCCTGATAACGGTAACTCCACGGTGCACTGGTGTCGAGCCGCATTGGCTTTTAATACTTACTCTACGTTGGGCTTGCATTAAACGAAAACCAACATTAGGATTCGCTGAGCCTTATCTCGCGATGAAGGCACATTATTGTGTGGCATAAAACAAATTATGGCCGACGGTTAGGTTAGATAAGCGGTAGTCTGTTAAGGGTTACTGAATGAATGCCACAATAAAAAATAACTGGTGATATTTATTAATTGGTACTGCACTGCTCCACTGATGCAAACAGATACATACAATCTTATATGGACACGTCGAGGGTTACACTTAAAACGTTCCCGTTCAATGCAGCAAGCCAGCCTTTGCTACAGTGACATGACCAGCTATAAACGCTGTGTATACATAACAGATTCCTAAAGACACTATTCCAATTGATACGCAAGAACTGTCTTACGGCCCACATTTAATGCCCACATATACACAAAGTATTATACTTAAGAGCAAGCCTATATCGACGTATAGAGAGATCGATGAAGCAATAAATATGTTGTATAAGTGAGCAAATTTAAACACATAAGATAGGACCAACCGGCGCCTCAAGTGTGTGATTGGAGGCCGTCATAGTGGTTAATTGTTAATGGTCTAGGGCACTCGGCTATTGAGCCGAAAGATGTGGTCTCAATCTCGGCTGTAACAGTCGCATTTTATATAGATTAGAAAACGCTAGAGTCCCGCATGCTTAGATTTATGTGGCCGTTAATGAAAAAAACAACGTCCTCGAAACTTCCGGAGACCTCTACCGGGGCGTGCCTAATACTCATATCTTGGTTCTGGCCCGTAAAACCCCAGCAGTCGTTATATTAAGTCATCGTCATCATCATCGTAGTCTTCATCTCCAGCAACCTAACTACGCCAACTGCAGGGCAAAAGCCTCTCCCATGCTCTGCCAATACCCAGTACTGTGTTTTCTGCTGCTCCGTTATACCTGCAAACTGCTCAATCTCATTTGCCCACCTAGTCTTCTGTCATCGCTGTGTCTCTCATAATCACATGGTGGTTTGGGGACGTTAAACTCCACATATCTTCTGTCACCCCTAACGTGTTTGCTTTCTCTTGGAATCCAGTCAGTTACCCTAATGACCAGCGGTTATTCTACCAACGCGTTACGTTCTAGCTCATGTCCATTTCATATTAAGTGTGTAATTGCAGATAGGTGGAACGCAGTCTTTGCTTTGCAGTGCTAAAAAAAAAAGAAGTATGCTGCAACATCCACGCAGTGAAACTAAGTAGCAACCACGTTCCTCCGCTAGAGAGTCGTAAGCGAGCTGCGAAGTCACGCGAAAGATACGAGGTGCCAAATGTGCGCAGAGCCACAGTTGGCGCGCACGGCTATGGCGTACGGGACTGTTGCCCCGAACGACGTCGGTCAAAGAAGCAATGAACGACTGGGAACGACGACGAGCGCCGAAAGTGGCTTTTCGACCGGCACATGCACGGAGACGGCAACGACTATATGCAGTTAGCTCCCTTTCGCCTCCACCTCGGTCGTCAATCACCTCAAGTGTGGCTGCGTCCACTCTCCCAATGTGAACCCCGTTCCCGCCGAGCATACCGATACTCTGCACCCCGCAGCCAAAGGAGAAGATGTTCGCCGATATTTCGCTGCTTCCCAAGCAATGGTGGGTGCCACCAGAACAGAAAGAAAGAAGCAAACGAAGATTTTGAGGATGAAGACAGAGAGAGAAAGATAAAGAGAGAGAGAGAACTGGTGAGCGTGGAAACGCACATCGCGGCCCGTTACCCGCAAACGCAGATGTGCCGAAACGACCCACTTTAAATTTCAAAGCATCATCGCCTTCCTACCCTCTCCGCCGCTCTTTTTTTTTCTCTCTCTTCACGGGTGCGTGCAGAATCGCTCACATCATCCTAGTCTCCGGCACATTCCGGGCCCATTCGCTTTCTTTTTGTTGGTACATTTTGATCCCTTAAAAATACTTTGCTTGATCTTCGCTTTCTGTTCCTTAAGAAGAAGAAAGTTTTTGCAGTACGCCGTTATACCGCTATAGTTTGCCTTATAGTCTTGCGCACGTTTCAATCCGTCTGGGTTACGCAGTTTTTTGTTACGACCGTTTGGAACGGGGGTGCGCAGACGAAGTCAATGTGCTTTTGAAAACAAGGCACGCCGCCAAAGAATGTAAGGAAAGCAAGGAAAAAAAATTACGGTGGATTTATGCTCCTCGCACATTTTAGAAGGTGATGCATATTTTTTGACCTCGCCATCGAATGGCGAGGGTGCTCATAAAACTTGAACCTTGGAACGTATTGTGCAAAAGAAGAGAAAAAAAAATAAGCTAGTAAAACAGAGATGTGGATGGCATTTACGGTGAATATAAAATAGAGAATCGTGTATTCGATAACCATCACGAAGAGAACAAACAGTACGAGATGAGGGAGAGATCGAACGTATGTTGACGTCTTATAAGAGGAGGGGCTGCTTTTTTAGTACCAAAAGTAAGAAACCCAAGGAAAAGAAGCAAGGGAATACGACTAGGCATTTTAGTAAAGAGAGGCTGGTGAAGTCAAGTTTGATGTCTTCGTGGCTTTTACAGAGTTTAGTGACTCCTTCTGATACTCCGCGCTGCGAATTTCGCGCAGACTGCGCTTGTTAAAGTGGCCCGTCTATGCACAAACAAGAAAATACAATACAGAAAATAGGTTGATGTGGGAGCTAATGCGTTGGGACTGTGTGTAGTAAAAGGCGAGAAGGGTTTCTTTATGTTACCTTTATTAGCGTCGTTCCTTATTAGAAATTGTTTTCTCTTTGTATAAGCCTAAATGTTTGTTTATACACTATTTTCACACACTTTTACGCTGGCGTACAAATTTAGCATATGTTTCACAATGAATTGTTTCGTTCAAACACAGTGGTTGTCCAGATCTTGTTCTCTCATTGTGTTGCATTTGCTCTGCTGTTCACGAGCAATCGCTGATTACGAATAATAGCTTGGTAAAGTACCTTGCTGAGGCAATACTCTGTGCTTGACGACGGTTTTCATCAGAAAGATAAAAAATAATTCGCAACACGTTGTGTCTGGTAAACGATCTTCCACTTTCCATGTAGCTGCTACTTGAACACCATTAAGTTCGTAGGAGTAACTGAATGAGGACTGACTATTAGGCCCGGTGCCGTTAGTCCTTAAAAAGATGGTCATGACAGCCCCGTATTCCCTAAAAGCACACCCCACACAAAAGAATTTCCCTGTTATTCCTTGCGAACTCTTTTAACAACCGTTCAGCGTTATAGTGTACATGGTTTGTCGGCTCACAGAGTAGTGAAGCCAATTGTAGTGTTTTTTCAACGACGATGGGCCTGTGTGACTGAATGGCGGAATTCCAGTTGTTTCATCAAATTCACTTCATATCGTTACATCCATTCTTCGCTTTCTGCGCCCACTTCCAATTGTCGCAGAATTAGTTGGTCAACCATGCTTCCTAATTAACCTTCCCACCTACTGTCTTTCTGTTTCTTCGCTTCTTTGTCAAGGCAGCGTAAGCCCGATGGCTTGCAGTAAACTCGTATGTGGTCAAGCCGCCAGGCAAGAAAAGTTGAAAGCATGGAATTGCGGTGACCGTCGTAACACGCTTATGTAGCAAATAGAAGCATGTATTTAGTGAATTGGAGTACTCGAAGAATGAACTACGTGTAGATTTTTTCACACCATTTCAAGCATCCGAAGTTCTTTTATATTTTAATGCAAGGTATCGCTGTAGTAACGTACATATGCATCATTTCCTATACAGGCTGCAGCTCGCTTAATATATTCTCCTCATAAAACGAAAAAGTAATATAAGACAAGAAGGAAAGAAGAGAAGGGAGTGGATGAAATGCGGGCGTGAGCCAGCGCTTCATCATTTTGTTCCCCACAGCCTATCTTTTTACATAAGATTTGCTAACAGAACGTCTTCGTAATTTAAGCATATGCGTTGACGTCTTCATACAAAAAACAAAAGGCACTGCTTGCGCTAGTGACCGTAACCAAATGCGGAGACGGATGGGCATGATTGTTTGTCTTTACTTTCCTTTTTCCTCATTCCCCTATTTGATATCTCTTCCTACCCGTCTTTTCCAACTCTCTTAACTCTTTGCTTATTTCTTTCTCACCACAGCTATTTCTTTCTCTCTTTATCGCTCTTTTTAACCTAATTCTTTCTCTTCTCTTTCTTTTTCTCGATGAGTTTTTTTCTCTTTCAGTCTTGATTTCTGTTTCTTCCACCTCTTTCTCTTGTCGGATGCTTTCTATCTCTTTCGCTTTTTGTATACTTATGTTTTTCTATTTTTTAGCTTATTTCCCTGCCTTCTCTGTCCGCCCATGTTTCTTTTTTGTTCTATCTGTTCCTCTCTCTTTCTCTGAGCTCGTTATATCAACCATCTGACTTTATGCATCGGTGTAGTAGGGGAGCGCACGCTGATCGTACGTGTCCGGAAGTTATGGCGGAGGGGGAGGGTGGACGGAGCAGAATATGAAGAAGCTTAGAGCACGCGAGCCGGCGAGATATCAAGGCGAATCTGGGAATCACCGCAAATAAAAGAGCCCATAGTTACATTATTTACTCTATTTTGAACCAGTCAATTATTTCCCAGTTCATCAGATTGGATAAGTGTAAATAAATGGGAGGACACGTGTAGCAGTACGCGCAAGCAGATCGAAATATCTGTTTCGGACATGACACGCGCTGTCTCTCACTTACCGGTGACCACCAGTTGCGTCTCCATGCGGTCTTGGCCGATGGAATTGTTGACAACGCACACGTACTTGCCACCGTCCGCCACCTGGGCGCGCCTGAAAAGCAGCGTGCCGTCGGCCTGGGACACACGGCCCGCAGGCGAGTCGAGGGCCACGTGCCAGCCGCCTTCGACTCGGTGCCAGGAGTACGAAGGCACCGGGTAACCCTGAGCCGCACACGGTATCTTCACGTTGTCGCCTTGCCGCGCCCTCACCACGGGACGGCGGTCGGTGAGTCTCGGGGCCGTGTTCACGTGTGTGTCTGCGGTACAACGACAACTCTTCAGGTGGTACAAAACGGAGGAGAAAGATCACAGAAATAGGAATGCAGGAAGCTGATGCGGCATTGGTATAAAAGCTATCAGGCTCACTATAAGATCTGCTAAGGGGATTGAGGATGCGCACCAAGACGTGATCGTAGTGATGAATGAATTAAGGATGCTAGAATTGGCCCGTTGGGAATGTAGAAAAACAAACTAGAAACTGTTTCTTTTGAACTCCAGTGCCCATTGCATAAAGATTGCCGAAGTATTGTCCGTTCTTGCTAATATATATTATGGAATTCTTGAACTGCTCTTTTTTAAAGTACCACTGTTTTCACGCTGAAATGTTAATTAGTTATGCGTACCCCACGTCATATTTACCACATATATGATAAAGGAGACTTCAAAAAAAAGTAAATGTAATGCTGGCATTGAGGCTACTGGTACGTGCATATTGCGCAGAGCGTGGCTATAGAACAGAATGAACGTTCTTCTTCACATGTAGTCTTAGGTTATATACAATGTCGTTGCTGATCAGTGGCGTGTGGCAGGTGCATGCATAAAGATGTAAGGCACACAGTTAAAACATTATAACTTATACGTGGTAAAAGAAACGTGGGGGCCTGGCACGCTTGAGATCAAAAACTGAAGCGTGTCAATAGGCAATCAATACACGCGCCCAACTCCCCGCCCTCTAGAACACGTCGTCGGCGTCACGTAATCGATATACTGCCAACGCACGCCCTTCCGAAGATGACACCGCGGTACCAACACACTAACGATGCGGTGAAGTACGTGCGAGACGAAACAAAAACATAAAGAGATCCAATTTGGTCGCGTGCGGCTAATTTGCAGAGAGCAGTAATCATACAGCAGCCGTTGCAACTGAGAGCGGTACAACCACGGCCTCAAAGAACGCCCCATACTCCATCTCACCGATCAATCCCACCCTTCCTATTTTGTCCCAGCGACCACTTGAAGTGGCAAAAACAGCGACAAGCTTTTGGCAGTGTTCGCCCGAGGCGCTAATTACCGCACAACCCCCTAGGGCTTTCGCGGATCACCAGTCTATCCGCTCTGAGGCTTTAGTGTTTGTGTTGCTTGTTGTTCGCTCGCTTCGATGCCGGAGAACTCACTCTAGAAGTGGTGGGAACCGAAGAGCATGACGCGTGTGCTTTTGTACAGGGTAGAACATATACAAAAAGAAAGGAAAAGAAAAATGCAGCTTTGCAGGCGAATGACATCGATGGGCGGCAGGGAGGAGGAGACACGCTACAGTGTGGTTCCGTGAAGACGAACTTTCATGTGCAATTAAGTGCTGCATTATTGCGTACGCATAACGAGGCTTTAGATGTGCTTATACAGAATAACCCTTATTTTCTTCAAATTCGACACGCCAGATCACATGTAAATGTTTAGAAGCTACGTCTTCTTCCTGAACTCATGTTTTGTAATACATAAGGGCTTCTAACAATTAGAGTGGCACCGAAGCCCGATTTACTGAAAAGGCTATAGTGCGTGCGTCTGTTAAAGTGGAAGATGTATGGTCGATGTGATGTTAGGGAAGCTAGACAAGCGAGTTTAGTATCAATGGTATGGATCATGCCGAAACCAGGACCACGCAAGAATACGCACATAGCATGGGTTCTTGACCTAGCTGCTTGAAAGCTTATTCATATACATAATTTACGTAGGGCTTGGACCATGTTGATTGGTGGAACATGGGAGAGGCATTTGACATTCAGTGGGTATGGTTAGGCTGAAGATATTATTATTAGTAGTGGCATTATTCTGATAATTTTTTTATGAATAGGTTTAACACTACCTGTAAAGCGTTTGCTTATATTGTTTAGTAAGCCGATAACGAATGCATGTAGCACACGTGTTTCGAAAAAGTTTCTGGGCATCTGTGCTGCAGGTCCGAATGGTCTGTAGCCCAGGTTGAGTGAGCTTGGTGGCAACGAAATGGAGATGTGCTTCCGGCTATATTGTTCACTAACGGTCAAATCAGGCTCCTGGTCGTTTACGGTAGCTGTCTTGATTGCTGCCACATTATGCATCTATAATACATTATACATTATGCATCTATATTACATTATACATTATGCATCTATAATTTGCTACCTTCACACTAAAAACAAAGAAATATCAAGGATTTGGGAAAATTTCATAGGAGGGCTGGTGGATCTATTTAAAACAACTTGGGGCGTACTTTAGTGACCTGTTTATTAGCAAAAGCCAACCTCTCAACAGTGAATGAAAAGAATTGAGATTAAAATTTTTCATTCAATTGGTAAACGTTAATTCAAGTTAGCATTCGTGAGAGAGCTGCTAGATTTATTTATAACATTGAGATTGAAACGTTTCAATATAATTTTTTATAAGTTACTTCAAATCAGAATTATCGCACTTACTTTATTTTTCTACTTCTCAACAGGATAAGCCACATGGCCGAGGCATGACTCTACAATGAATCTATTTTACAACCTTAATAAAACATTCAAATATTTGTTTTTTGCCGGGGCAATTACAGAACGGAACAATCTTAGTAACGATGTTGTTTCGCAATCATCAAGGACTCTTTTTGCTGCGCAGCTACAGCAGTGTTTATACGGACTCTATTATATGTACGTATGCTGTTTATTTCAGTCACTGTAGTGTTTATTATACACTAGTGATCATTTTGAATTTAGCGCTGATTTTATTTTCTTGTATGCCCTTAGTCCTGTATATTGCAAACCACCGTCTTTTTTTTTTCTTCTGAAAGCGTATACATTTTTTAACTTACCAACTTATAAACTTGACAAATGTCTATGCATTTTGCTAAAACCCATTTTGAGGGTTGCAGAATTCATAATTTATTAAATAAATATAAAATAAACAGGCGCCAGTCATCGCGTATACAGGCTAAAGCGATGCAGCTCTTTGCTCTTTTTTGTTTGTAGGGGAAATAAGGAGCGGGGGGGTGATGACAGTAGCATGATTCTATCCTGTGACGATCTATCCCGGCTGCGGCGGCTGCATTTCCGATGGAGGCGGAAATGTTGTAGGCCCGTGTGCTCAGATTTGGGTGCACGTTAAAGAACTCCAGGTGGTCAAAATTTTCTGAGCCCTCCACTACGGCGTCTTTCATATTCATATGGTGGTTTCGGGACGTTAAACCCCACATATCAATCAATTATCCTGTGATGATAGCGAACACCATGGTCGCTTGTATCGAGTACTCCGCTGCGTCGACGTAAGCCAAATGCGTGTTCCCCTTGTAACTATAGTTGCGATGCATCACGTGGTCACTGCGCCGTTCGTCATTGTAGAAAGGGTGCGGTATGGGAGAATCACAAACGTCTCTCGATTGTCCTTGGTTGTTGGGACATTGGATTCTTAGATGTCAAGCCAAATGATGTGCCGCCCACTTTTTGTTTACGAGAGATGATCGTAGTGTGGAATGTGCTAAGCCTCAATGAAGTCATCGATTCGTTGTGTAGGTCTAATTCCATTAGCTTTTCGATTGTACGTATATTGAGGGAGTTGGAGAGTTTGCTCCTATGATTTCTTGATATTGATATTAATCCTGCGTTTCTCGGCTTTGGAGGGGCAGACATATATCAAGACTGTGACGTACATGATGCGGCTGATAATAAAGGCTCGCACTGACCGTAAGGGAACTGTACAAGCAGACTCAGTATACTATAAGCACAATTACAGCAGTCAATCATCGCTACTTTGATTCCACCGTGATCACTTCCTTTAAAAACGAAGTTGTGATTGCCATAATTCTGCATTATCATCCGCTCCATTTTTTGCTCCGTGACGTTTTAGATTATTTTCTTTATTCAAACAATCAAGAAGGCTGTGACACACTTGAATAATTGTGGCTATTCTCTGGTACTAGCAGTAATGAACAGTAATCACAAGTAAAATGAAAAAGAAAATTTTCACAAACTATGCCAGCTGTTTTAGATGCTTGCAAAGAAAAAGAGATTCCTTGTTTAGCTGGAGTTACAAGAACTACCTTTCAAAGCAGTTTCTGGACATATATTAAAAGTAATGCTCACAAAATCTTCCCGAAGACTTTGAAAATTGAGTGAACATTCAGGGCAAGCAGGGCGAGCCGGGCAAGCAAACTTAATCTTCGAAAAGTCTGTTATTGTTTAGTGCAACTAGGTTTATAGTTAAAAAATGTTAAAAAGCAAACAGCTGGAAACTAGCGTCCATTTTCGCGAAGTTGTCGCATTCACACAGAAAGCTTCGAAAGTGCCCGCATTGGATTCGCCGTTATGCTGGTTGTACGAGACTCAATATTCTCAGACTCCCGAATGATACGAGCCGGGCCTTTTGTAATCTCCTTGCGCGGGCTTCAATGTTTGTCGCCTTTAGTTTTTTTTTTGCCGATATTTTTTTTTGCCGATTTCTTTTCCGTACACTCTATTTTCTAGCCGGCATAGTACTCCAAATAACGCTTTATCGATCGACGGGGCCCCGAAAAAAATACGGTTTCCGGTCCTCGTGCACGGACGGCGCGGCTTTCATTAGAGGCGCAGTGGGCAAAACAACGCTCTGGAACCATATTCGAACGAACTCTGAGTGCGGGGCGCGTTCGCTATCTTCCCGAACGATCTCCATTTTCCGGAGCGAAATTGAACAAAAAGAGAGTGAGAGAAAATGAAAGAGAGAGAGAGAAGTATAGCAGCGGAAAGCTCTGAAAGGTTGCATTATAGCGAAAGAGTTAGCCAGAGTGAGAGAGCAGCGGGTGTGCCACGCAAACAGTGTACATATGCTCAAGTGCTGTACGAAAGCACAGGGCTGATGCCATATAATATACATGCGCATAAAATGTGAATACAACGGTGGTGCTAGGCGGAGTCATTAAGCCGGAAACACCACAGGCTCTCGAATGGGGGTGCCAAAAAAAGAATCTAACCCAAGACTTATGCATTCGTATTTCCTGATGCCCAGAGTAACAGCTTTCGTTCTTTTTTTAGGTCGTATTGTGTTCTGTTATAGTTTTAGTCGTTCGGCTGCTTCTTGATCCGCTTCCTCTCTCGTTTATTTTTTTTTTCTTGGATTGGAGTGGCGTTGCCGATAACGCGTGGAAAAATGGTCGGAGAAGGCAAACTAAATGGCAAAGTAACATCGGCAAAAAAGTTGACCACTGCCAAAAGCAAAGTGAAGAGTCTAGAAAAGAACACAAGGGCGAAAAAAAAAAAGAAGGTGCGAATGGGTAGCACCGAGTTGGGAAACAATGACAAGCATGTTACACTGATGATGCATTTTTGAATAATGGCGCCGAAGGAAGCGTATCAGAAGGAAAGAGCGTTTCATTTCTGCGTCTTAGTCAGGGTTTGGTTTGTTTCGTTCGAAAAAGAAATTATCAGAAAAAAAGGGGGGGGGGGGGGACTGGTGAACGATGATGACGATGCAGGATGTGGCGTAAAGAAGAAGAACGGAGGTGTTCGAAAGGCAGAATGGTGCCGAAAAAAAAGAATATTTTCTAGGCTGGTACAAAAAGAGTCATCTGCATATTTCGCGAATGAAAATTTGCATCCGATCTGAGAAGCAAGGCGCCTGCTTCTCGCAGACGAAATATATAGATATACTTTGCAGATTCAGAAAGCTGTAGCAGAGTTGCTACTCTGAGATGAAAAACATAAATAAAAGAAAAGCGAATGGTAAAACGACGTAATAGCCGCTAGATGGAAAGACACTAACGTCGAAGAACGCGCGAAGCGAGCTTGCTCCTACACGAAACGAAGGAGATTATACAATGGGTATACTTTTCTTTTTCATTCGTTTCTTCACGATCACTACAACTTCGGCAATCGGATGGAGACTGATGCGCCTTCTTTCGTGCCCGGGATCGGCCGCCGTGCCACGTCTCGGCATCCCATCGAAGCAGGATGAATGCGAAAAGCAAAATCAATTTGGTAACGAGTGCAGCCCTTTATATGTCATAAGGCTTAGCGCCTAATACTGAACAGCGCCACTCGTTGAGGACTCGTGAAAGGAGGAATAGAGAGAGAGGGAGGAAAAGGGACAACGGAAAGACAGAAGCAGCAGCGGACGCCGGCTGCACCGGCAATTTCCCCCGAGACTGACCGAGCCCCGGCCCTTTTCGGAGCGGTCGGTGTTAGCGCCGCGCGGCTGGCATTTGCATGAGGACCAACGGAATAACGGACGAACCATCAAAACATGGCGCGAGTTGGCGACATTGGCCGTGCCATCTGTTGCTGCTGGCGAGCGGGTGATAAGAGGTGGGATTGTGGGCTGCGCCCGATAATGAATGACGAAGGCGCGCACCGTTCCGTTGGGAATGCCACGTGGGCGCGCGCGAGGAACAGTAAATAAACAAGAGAGGGTCTGCTTCAGCGGTGATGCGTGGTGACGCCATGAAATAGCTACCGCTAATGGTGCGCGAGAATTCCGTAATGCATGACGCCGGGAGAGGGGAGAGGGGTCACGCGTGCGTGCTGATGGAAAGTGTATGGGCGCGCACAGTTTAGATATCCCCGCTTCATTGGCGGTGCGCAGTCCCGTGAAACTTGGCAGGGCCAGTATGGCCTACAAAATGCAATACGCGCTTTGAAAAAACGCGCGAAGCTAGCTGGGAGTAGCGATGAATATCGTATGCAAGGAGGCTTTACGACACGAAGCTCCGAGATTTGCGTATGAATGTTGGCTGCGCGGGAGAGATTTGGCGCGACTTTTTATTTACAAACAGAGCGAGAAGTGAAAAGAAGCACCGATAAAGTCAGTAAACGCTTTGCTTTTTCTTTCCTTCAAGTCGCCTTTTTCAGTGCATTTATACGGCGGTGCTCTTTAGGCTTCCCATAAAGCGCGCTTAAGGATTACCGCTGCCTTGATGGTTACTTTAAAGACTATACGCTCGCCATTGCGTCTCTTCAAACGATGATGGTTATCGGCTAGTGCGTGATTGTGCAGTTTTTCAATGACGAGTACCACGTCCACTCAAGAACGATCCACTGTTGATCTGCAGCTTATAACGTGTAAATTCACGGTTCCAAAGAGGAATTTCAAGGCTTCATCACCGCTCACCTTATAACCTCACGAATGCTCACTTTGCAAAACTTTCTCTGGAGATGAGGGTAACCTAAGGTAAGAAATGGAAATTGAAGGGGTAGTTTTTCTTTGTTATAGGACATGTATTCACGCGAAGAAACCGACAATAATGCGAAGTAACTTGTTATCGCATTCATTGCTAGGCCCTTGCGGTGAAACTGTGACTTCACTTCTGCCTGTTTGCATCACGTACCACGCGAACACAATTTGAGCCGGCAGCTGGCAAATAATCTCTTGCTTACTGCCTGGAGACATCATTCTGCCAGAATGAGACCTTCTGTGTGAGTGAAGGAGAGAAGCGCGAATTGAAAGGCTTTTTTTTTTCGTTAGACACAGTATTGAGAACGTGTAGACAATCAAGCCAAGAACACATAGAATATGTCATTATTATAGTACTTGTAATGTGAATGGGAAAAAGAAGAGTGAAAGAAAAGATAACTTGCTGTGCACAGGTATCCAACGCACTACCAACTGAACAATAGCATGGTCATCCCTCTGCACAATTTACGAGATATAAATGTTCATTTTAAACCTGGTAGCGTTAGCGCTGTCATGATGGCGAGTGTCCAACAATCTTGTTTTTTGTTGACGTCACGAAAACGTCACGTCACTACGTGACGTCGACAAGCGGAAAAAGAATGCTCTACATTTGCCGTTGTGACTACTGGTTGCACTGACCAAAACCAGGCCCCGGAAACTCAGCGCTAGTTTCAGTATCAGGGTACATGTGCGCTCGTGGCGGTTGCCGGTCATCTTAAGATCTGTTTGAACAAAGTGAGGTTAACGTGAGCGTACGAGTTTATTTTCTTTCAGCAGTTTTTACAAACAAAGAAACTTGATTTCACTGTAAAAACACATAGTTGGTTTATTTGTCTCTTTTATTTAATATTTTGTGAATTTTGAATCTGCTGAAGCACGGGGAGACGTGTTTAGCATTTGCCTGCACTGCCCCTTGCCACTTGCTCAGTGATATCACATGTTGGATCGTGCTAATTGTCTCGCTCGGCCAGTGTGCCAAGTATGAATACGGATGGGAAAAATAAACGATTTGATGCGGTGGGAAGCGAACGGATGCCACAGTAGGCCTTGTCGGTTAAGCCAACTATGCAAAGATGTCTAAATAGGAGCATTAGATGTTTTGCTCGGCCCTGCGGTGTGTTAACCCAGGAAATTCTAGTTCCGCGAAATTCTTCGAGGTTTCCTTGAGAAAACGGGTGAGCATATGTATTTGGCTCCGATATTTGAGCAGATATTCATTTTGCATGAAAGCGAGATAGATAGAATAAGGTTCAGTGAAAGGCAGGCAGGTTAACCAGAAGAAAATATCCGGTTTGCTACCCTGCACTGGGGATAGAGTAATGGGCATGAAAATGTAAGGTAAAAAAAGAAGGAAAGGAATGGTTCAAAAAAATATAATAGCAGTAAATTTGGTTCCCATCGAAATGCGCACCGCCACTATCACTTCAGGCAGACAAACTGAACTGAACAACCCCACATGAGTTGCGGTGCCACTTGCGCCGTAAAAACGTTGCATAGCTTGTACGTGGCAACAGTGTACATATCACCAAGAACCTCGCAGGCTCACGTTATGGACTTCTTGCTTCACAACTTGCCTGTGGTGTGTATACAAGATGTACCGGTGATAGTCACTGGAGACTTTAACGTTAATGTACTTCGACGTGAAAACCAGTGGCTTGTCGCGTTTCTTTATGCTGAACTTGGACTCCACCTCCTGTCGGATGTCACGCCGCCAACTATTCACAACACCACCGGTTTAGATGTGGGGACTGCAATAGTGTCAGTTCAAGCACAGTCGACCATGTCCCCTACATTTAACATGTTTCCTAAATATCCCAGCCTCATTTCGTATAACAATACTGTGTGTTGCTATCGCATTGATTGCTTCGACCTTGTGCTGAAACTGTGACTTTTATGTTTATGCTGGAAATATTTCAGGTCACTCCAGCCAGCCTTCGCGAAAATATAGTGTCGTGTGGTTAGAGGTACACGAAACAGGTGACTACGGTGGGGCCAACAAGAAACGGTGCTCTGCGCAGAAGCGACTGTTTAAGAGCAGGGATGTAGAACAGAGAACTTCGTTTTGGTAAAGCAGGTTGAAAGTATTTCAACTACAAGAACATAAAAAAGAGGCCATACTCTATGAAACATACACAGTAAACAGAACCTCTAACATCAAGTGTATTGAAGACGAAAGGGTATGGACACCGTCGTGACCATTGGGGAAGGTTATCTTTCAGTCTATCTTCGTACCGGCTTCTAATAGTTCACTTTTCATGCCCTCGCTTTTGCATTCTATATTATTTCGATATGTACCGCTCTATGCTATCTCCATACGGAACTCCTGTCGGACATATTGACTGCTCTGCGGGTGGTGGACCATAGTGAGACCTCGCGAAAGAGCCTGCGTAAACAGATCGAATAAAGGCATGATGATTGCAGCGAACGAGATTGTGTGAATAAAAAAAATGACATTCATTGTATGAAACGAATGCGCTACTTCGATTTTTCAGGCAAATAAAAGAGATTACTTTTCACGCACAGTGTCGAATAATAGAACACCCCGCCTAAAAAACGAGAAGTAAAATTATCGCAGAGCCAATCTAGCGAGGACTGTCTTAAATGTTATGCGAGTGCCGGCGTTCGATGGCCGCCTGGAGTCGTGGCTAAATAAGAGCGCTCTGCAGGAGCACGGAAAGCTGCCAGTTGTGATAGCACTCCGTTGCTTTCATATATTACTTATTGATTTACTTCAGTCAGCGCTAAGGTTAAAGCTTGGGCGAGTTGGTTCAAATACATGATTAAAAACACAGCGCAAACAACGGCAGGAAGAAAGGAAGAGACAGGACAGAGCGCTGACTTACAACTGATCTTTATTAGGAAATGCGAACAAATATATATCATGGCAGGCAAATAACACGTGTCCATCACAATATCAAAAAATTCGCACAAGCGTCGCCATCACCATATCGCTACTGTCTCACCGCACACGTGTTCATCCTACAGATAAGAAGTCCATCTCTTTTTGAGAGAGGGTTACAGATGCCCTACTTACACATTGATCTTTCAGACGTGCAATTTCAGCCGCTTCCATTATCTCCCTAGTTTTTCTTTCTTTGTGCCTGGCTAGGATTTTTGTGTCGCGAAACTGCGGTGTGCACCCACAATCCCTACAATGGATGCCAAGGTGGCCGCTAATAGTATTTTTCACGTTGTACTCGTGCTCCTTCAATCTTGTGTTCACGCACCTTCCTGTTTGGCCCACGTATATCCTTCCACAGGACAGCGGGATCGAATAAACTACATTTTCCGCGCAAAGTATGTAGCTAAATTTATGATTTACTGCGCAGAGCTGCGGCACTCTTGCGGGTTTATTCACTTGCGCACATATGGACAACAGCTTTATCGGCGCAGAGAACAGCACTCTGACGTTGGCATGCTTCCCTATCTTTTTCAAATTGTGTGCGATCCCATGCATATACGGCACAACGGTACACTTTTTATTTCTGTTGCACTCCGATAACGATAGCCGGCCCTGGGTATGCTTTAGCTTTTTTAAAATAGATTCTGCGACAGAAATTAACAGATGTGATGGATAAGCTGCTGCCTTAAGGCGTTCAAGTTGTTTACTGAAGCTCTCTGAAATTAAGTGGCGACAAGACTTCTTTAGGGCATTAGTAAAGCACATAGTGGCAATAGACCTCTTTACCAATTTAGAATGGCAGGAATCAAAAGGTAGCAATGGTTTACTGGCTCGTGGCTCATACTCCCAGCAAATGTGATCTGTTTCAAATTTAAGCTTTAGATCAAGAAACCTAATGACCTGCCCCACTGGTAATTCATGCGTCAAAACAAGTGGCTGGAAATGCTTTCGAAATTCATTTAGCACTTCTAACATTAGTGGTTGTAGGCCTGATTCGTCCGTCTGAAAAATAACTAAGAAATCATCTACGTAGCGGAAGACCTTGGTCAGCCTTAAAACATTCATGTGGTCGTGCACTTGCCTATCTAGATGTGCTAGGAAAAGATCACTTAATATCGGAGCTATGCTAGATCCAATGCAGACCCCATTTGTCTGGATGTAAACCCTGTCATTCCATGTTGTAAAAGTCGAATTAAGGTACATGGTTAAAAGCTCTAAAAAACTGCCAACCGCTAACCCTGTGTCGTTCTGAAAGGCGGTTGCACCATGCTTATCTATACACTCTTCAATACACAGCATAAGTCGACTATGAGGCAAAGAATAGTAAAGGTCCTTTACATCCAATGAGCATGCCATGTAGCTTTTGTCGTTACAGGTATCTAAAAACGCAATCACATCGTCAGAATTTCGCACAATAAAGGGGTCATTTACTTCCAATTTCCTTAACTTTTCTTGCAGAAACGAAGACAAACATTTCTGCCACGTACCATTTTCCGATACTATTACCCTTAATACTTTGCGCGGAAAATGTAGTTTATTCGATCCCGCTGTCCTGTGGAAGGATATACGTGGGCCAAACAGGAAGGTGCGTGAACACAAGATTGAAGGAGCACGAGTACAACGTGAAAAATACTATTAGCGGCCACCTTGGCATCCATTGTAGGGATTGTGGGTGCACACCGCAGTTTCGCGACACAAAAAATCCTAGCCAGGCACAAAGAAAGAAAAACTAGGGAGATAATGGAAGCGGCTGAAATTGCACGTCTGAAAGATCAATGTGTAAGTAGGGCATCTGTAACCCTCTCTCAAAAAGAGATGGACTTCTTATCTGTAGGATGAACACGTGTGCGGTGAGACAGTAGCGATATGGTGATGGCGACGCTTGTGCGAATTTTTTGATATTGTGGTGGACACGTGTTATTTGCCTGCCATGATATATATTTGTTCGCATTTCCTAATAAAGATCAGTTGTAAGTCAGCGCTCTGTCCTGTCTCTTCCTTTCTTCCTGCCGTTGTTTGCGCTGTGTTTTATTCAGTCAGCGATCGTCCCAAACATTAACATTCTGATTAGCAGAAGTTGTTACTGCGCTCTGGGTCTAACTTAATTAAAAAAATTGAAGCGGGAAATAACCTAACTAAGCAAACGAGGAAATGTGAGCCCAAAATTAGATTCCCAATGAGATACGTGATCATGTCGTTTAGCTGGGGTCTTTTGTTTCAAACATACGCTCTTTCTGGCCTATATATTGCCGGCGACATGCAATCAAGAGGCCCGCATGCTGTTGATAGAAGAAAACATCGTACACAACTATTCGAGGATGGCCCAACTGCAGTTTCCTCGTGGGTCGATGTCGTGGCCGGAGAGCCAGGGCTATGAGTTTTGTTCATACTGACGCTGTTAGTAGTCGAGGATTTTGTGTGGGGGGGGCTGCCATATACCGTAGTGAGATTTGCCCACAGTGGGTGGGTAAATCCCACTGCATCTATGTGCCATTCTTCCCACCACTCTGACAACTCACCACTACACCCACTACTGTTCCAGCCGCCACTCCTACTTCATCCACCCACTTCATTCCCATTTCTGCTATCTTTAATCCCTTTTCACCATTTAGAGCTGGCCGTTTTTTTCTTTTAAATCGAGCGAATGAAAAGTGCTCAATATCTTCCTAAAAAAGACCGAGGTAAAATATGGCAAACACTAAAAGATCAGTCTGTGAAGAGCCTGTATGTTTACATTTTCTGTAGTAGAGGATTGCGTAGGCGAGATATGCCTGATATGACGCACCCGTTCACTACAGCTGTAGTGATTAGGTAGACGAAGGTTGTGTCGTACACGAAAACACTTTCCTACCTTATCTATATCCCGATATCTTTGCGTGGCAATTTTACTCGATGACTGTAAACGCAATATTCAGGCTAACGTCTGTTTATACTTCTTTGCTCGCCCTTAATCATAGCAGCTAGTATTAGTGGTATTAAACCCGCAATAAAATTTATGATATTGCACGTGTCCATGTTTTTTGTTCATATTAGTATAACTCACTCTCGAGCACTGAACGCCTGCGTTGCTGTTTAGTACGTCGTAGCCTGTGCCTCTTTCGACAGAATGGAGACCTGGTGGCTTTATTTCCATTTTACCCGAAGTTATGTTGGTAACTAATTTAGGTAAATGGTAGTTAACTATGGTTGCGCACTCAAACACGAGGACATGGCAAACACGAACGAGCACGAACGTACGACAAACTTGATTTTTTCTTCGTAGTGAATGAATACGTTTTAAGTACGCAATTATAGTTACCTACCAAGTATTAAACAACTCAACCAGCAGCAAGTTTTATTGAGCTTCATGCAAAGCTGGTTACAGCTTTACAAGTCCAGTTAAACCCCACCCAGAAGACCGAAGCGTGGCGACCGACAACTGGCGTGACTAAACAAACAGTCCCGCTTTTCTACTATAGGCTTAATAATGCTCTCTGAAAGTGCTCTCGGGGCATACAGTTCGTGACGTCAGTATGAAGTGCGTGCTCTTTCGTGCAGCCTTTTGCACACCCGCCTTTGAGGAGGAAAGTTGTACCCGGCAATAAGTCAACACTGCTTTTTTCTTTAGCATGCTGTAATGTATTTCTTAGCTTTGCTTACTTCAACCAAATATATATAGACTACTTCGCTTATACATTGGTCGAGTTTGTACAGCTTGCCCGTGTGAATGGTGACGTATGTTTGGGCCAAAGAAATTGATACAACACTGACCGATGATGATAAGCCTGGCAACTGTGGTGCTCCGGAAGACCTTGCCGGTGAGCCTGTGCTTGGCTTGACAGTAGTATTTGCGGTGACTGTCGGATGCCGGGTCCACCTTGCGGACATGCAGTTCTCCAGATGGAAACACTGTGAAGCGACCACCTGCAAAATCAATCAATCAATCAATCAATCAATCAATCAATCAATCAATCAATCAATCAATCAATTAACCAATCACTCAATCAATCAGGAACTCAGCGCTTACCTTGCATGTACATCAATCCTGCAGTATGAAAGACGCCAATAAATGCGCACACGTTTCATGCATGATATTACATGATCTCGCATGGGAGTCTTAAATCATATGAATCAACATTTTGTGGTGCTGGTGTTTATTTATATCTATACAAGCTCTTTGAAGTGCAATGGTGTCGTGTCCATGGTATGGTCACTGCACGCGTATGTATAACTAAAAACAATTTCAATTTTTTTCGCACACGGCGGGTATTAAATGTCCTCTCTTACTACAACGCAGGGTCCTACTACAAGCAAGAATCCCTCGCTATCATTGAGAATAAAAAAAAAACCGTCTGTAGAACTTGCTAGCCTTCACGTGTCATTAGGAGACGCCGGGTGCTTGCAATATATTTCCCTAAACCGGAAGAGATATACAGATATCGTGATCGAAGTTTTTTCGCAGAGACTCCCATGCTCGAACAAAAAAGCAACATTCCCAGGATTTTCCCATCAGCGAGCCCGAAGGGATAATGAATGATGATGAGATCGTGCAAATTGCATCTCCTGCGAACGACACCTGCAGTGACTCGATGCTGGGCTTCTAGTCGCGTCTTAAGCGCCGGGCAGCTCAAGGAGCGAAGAGCACTTAGGTGAAGCGGGGAACAGAGAAAGCCATTAGACCCGATGCCACCATCAAGCATGTTTCAAAAACGATTACGCCATCGCGAGCGTGTGTGTTCGCACCAATCACCTGAGCCACGGCCAGCCATTCTGTGAAAGCCCCTGCCATTATACCAGTTGGCACTGCGGTTAATGCATCACATTTGCAAGACAACAGAACACTGAATGATAACGAGGAAAGAAAAGACGGCTTTATGGCACATGAAGGTTCGTGTCAAAATGCTGCGGAGTTAGACACTCCACTTGCTAAGGACCGCATAAGTAACACGTTAAAACATTTAAAAACGGCACTTTTTTTTTTCCTCCAAGGAAACCTCCGAGGTTTCATGGAGAAACGTTAGAGTACTTGCGCCCTTTCAGCGGACAACAATGAACTGTACGTGCCCGTGTAGTTGTTACACGATGGGCCAACGAACATAGTTAACAAATGTCTCTGTTGCGTATGCGTTTTCTACATACCCCGCAACAAAGATATTGCTGACATCTACCGCTCATTAGCGACCCGCTCAAGGAATTAGAAATGGAGTTGATTTCAATGCAACCTCAGTGTATATAGGTCATTTGCGCCCTTCAAGATTCATATCGCCGTTTACATACACAGTAAAAGCTCATTAATTTTCTTTCCTGAGGACTGCACAAACTGTTCAAACTAAACAAAAGCTCAGTTATCAAAAGTACCAAAAATACAAATAAATAACCGAAAGATACCACGTGCCTTCGTAATCGACATATTGCGAAGCATGCGGAGGAAAAGTGATTGTTTTGTAATAAGCGAAACGTTACGAAATGACGCTAAAATCTGTACGAATGTTTTACGCACACATACACCTTACAGTTGCATTTGTTTTACGCTGTTTACACTTGCGTAACAATCCCAACAGCAGAATGAATGTTAGCTAGATGAGAGACCATAAACTGATATGTAGCGCTTGTGCTTGCGAGAATGACAGTGCAATATACACAAACGAAATTCAGTGGATGGCACCTAACTACTATAGACGTTGATAAAACTTTACGGTTCTATCATATGAGTACATATGTACCGTTAATAAATTGGATAGTCGGCATTGCAACCACAATTGTTAAATCACAAGCATTACACCCGAAAAGTGTCTTTTTCCGAAACCGGGTCGAGACGTGGCCTCGCTCTGTGGTAGAATGTTTGATTGCCACGCAGAATACGACCGTTCAACGTATGCTAAGCGTGCAAGTTTTGTACGTATCTTTTGAGTAAATTTGTAATGTGTCACTCAATAAAAATTAAAACACAGTCATCTTTCATCCACTTGTTTCGAATTACATCGATTATCAAGGTGCGTGGAATACACAAAGTTTTTTCTTACCACCCTCGCGTTAAAATTACCGCGGTTTGTTCTGTGGCACATACTCACGCGTGGTATACGATTAGGTGCCACACGTGGCTGGTGGAAAGGGCTCGACGACGTAGGTGATGGGATTGTCACATTCATGTCATGGCCAGTGAGCCATATTCGTCAAACCATTTTACCCTCCCTTATTAGACGCGAAGCAGCTGTTTCATTCATGTGTGTGACGCCATACGCACGTGCGTCTGTACGAACGCACCGCAAAGCGTTCCCCTCGCCGCAGGTGTTGAAGCGGTGCCAAGTAGGTCATGCCGCACCTGCTCGTTTACGTCACTCTCCACTAGCAGTGCACGCTGACGTCACTTTCTCCCGCACCTGCCACGCGCTCGCCACAGCGGCCGCAGCTCCCACCTCATTCGTTCGACCGCAACACCTGCCGCTACCGCCACTCACTCCACTACCTCGAATGCTGCTCGCTACACCCCCGACTCGTTGGTTCATGTGCAATAAACCTGACGTGTGCCTAACATACGCATTGAAGCATGTCTGTGTACGTCCAAGATCAAGGCCAGCGATCCCTTCAAACGAATATTCCAGCGCTCACCGCTGCACCTGCGTTAGCGCCATCCAACCCATGACACCACCCGTGTACAATGCTGCTGCTTCGCATACCATCAGTGTTCCCATTGGGAAGATGGTGTGACATACACAGAACTTTATTTAATCACCAGAGAGACTAGTTGAATACAGAAATAAAAACCCCTCAACCTGTAGGCAGCTCCACCCAGGTCGGCACAGGAAGGTGAAGGCACTCCACAATGGCCCGGGCCTTCCGGACAGCCAGTAGTTGTACACCCAAGTCCGGGCTGAGTAAGCTCCGCTGCCACGGGTCTTCGTCCCATAAATCAGCGTTCACATTCGCAGGACACTGCCAGAGCATGTGGGCTAGCGAGTCATTCTCGAGGCTACAACGAAAACACTCTTCATGAAAGTACGGCCCTATCCTACGATAGGTTCTAGGGCAGAGATATGTACCTGGCTGTAGGAGTCGAAAAGTAATTCCTTGAGCTTGGTTGAGCGTACCATTAAGAAGGGGAAAATGCCGCTGACTGAGATTGTAGCTGGACGTAATCTCATGGGACGTGGTCAAAGGATCCTTTGTCCCCACACGGTTCGTGAGTTCACGTGCAAAAGTGTGAGCACTGACATTAGGATGCCAGTGCGCTAGACCCCAAGAGAAATTGTGACCACTAACCCATCTCACCTGTTTGCGACTACTCCGGATGAGCCTAGTCACCTGCTGTGAAATCAAAACTCCGGTGAAGGCCCGAACGGCTGATCTGGAATCAGAGTGAATAACATGTGCCTCCTGAATATCTAACGCAATGGCAACCTCATCTGCAACTGTCACTTGACCTGTACAGACTGAGGCCCGGGACACCAGCTGTCCTTTACCGTCGACGACTGACACCCCAAAGACTCGCCGCGTACAGTACTGCACAGCGTCCACAAAAAGCACCGTTTTAGTATAACTAACTACTTTTCGAAGAATAGCTGGAGCTGGAGCCACACGGTGGCCTGCATTGGTGCACCGGATGAACGTGCACGGAAGATGGTCGTAGGAATTTTTATTTTTAAACCTCAAATTAATGGGGTGGCCACGGTTGCATCCCGTATAGGCGTACAGACAGACAGACAGACAGACAGACAGACAGACAGACAGACAGACAGACAGACAGACAGATAGATAGATAGATAGATAGATCATTATCATCATCAGCCTGACTACGTCCACTGCAGGACAAAGGCCTCTCCCATGTTCCGCCAGTTAACCCGGTCCTGTGCTTGCTGCTGCCAATTTATACCCGCAAGCTTCTTAATCTCGTCTGCCCACCTAACCTTCTGTCTCCCCCTAACCCGCTTCCCTTCTCTGGGAATCCAGTTAGTTACCCTTAATGACCAGCGGTTATCCTGTCTACGCGCTACATGCCCGGCCCATGTCCATTTCCTCTTCTTTATTTCAACTATGATACCTTTAACACCCGTTTGTCCCCTAATCCACTCTGCTCTCTTCTTGTCTCTTAAGGTTACACCTACCATTTTTCTTTCCATTGCTCGCTGTGTCGTCTTCAATTTAAGCTGAACCCTCTTTGTAAGTCTCCAGGTTTCTGCTCCATAGCTAAGTACCGGCAAGATACAGCTGTTATATACCTTCCTCTTGAGGGATAGTGGCAATCTACCTGTCATAATTTGAGAGTGCTTGCGGAATATGCTCCACCCCATTCTTATTCTTCTAGTCACTTCAATCTCGTGGTTAGACTCTGCGGTTATTACCTGTCCTAAGTAGACATAGTCTTTTACAACTTCAAGTGCACTATTACCTATCTTGAAGCGCTGCTCTTTTCCGAGGTTGTTGTACATTACTTTCGTTTTCTGTAGATTAATTTTAAGACCCACCTTTCTATTCTCTTTGTCTAACTCCGTAATCAAGAGTTGTAATTCGTCCCCTGAGTTACTCAGCAATGCAATGTCATCGGCGAAGCGCAGGTTACTAAGGTATTCTCCTTCTGAAGGCTTCTGAAAACCTCCTGTAAGCGCGCGGTAAATAGCATTGGGGAGATTGTGTCCCCCTGCCTTACACCCTTCTTGATTGGTATTCTGTTGCTTTCTTTATGAAGCACTATGGTAGCAGTTGATCCCCTGTAGATTTCTTCCAGAATGTTTATATATACTTCATCTACGCCCTGATTCCGAAGTTTCTGCATGACGGCTGATATTTCTACTGAATCAAACGCCTTCTCGTAATCTATGACGGCTATGTATAGTGGTTGGTTATACTCTGAGCATTTCTCTATTACCTGATTGATAGTATGAATGTGGTCAATTGTTGAGTAGCCTGTTCGAAATCCTGCTTGTTCCTTTGGTTGATTGAATTCTAATGTTTTCTTTACTCTGTTAGCAATTACCTTTGTAAATAGCTTGTATACTACAGAGAGCAAGCTGATCGGCCTGTAATTTTTCAAGTCCTTGTCATCTCCTTTCTTATGTATTAGGATGATGTTAGCGTTCTTCCAAGACTCTGGTACCCTTCCCGTCAGGAGACACCTCGTAAACAGGGTGGCTAGTTTTTCTAACACAATCTGTCCTCCATCTTTCAGCAGATCTGATGTTACCTGATCCTCACCAGCAGCTTTGCCTCTTTGCATGCTCTCCAAAGCTTTTCTGACTTCTTCTATCATATAGATAGATGATCATATCTCTATCATCTCTATCATATATAGATCTTCTATCATATAGATAGATAGATAGATAGATAGATAGATAGATAGATGATAGATACGTTTAAAGTGCCGGCAGTACGCAAAAAGTGCTTGGCGTTTTATAAATGTCCATGACATCAAATCACTTTCCTTCTCTGGAAGAGTATGTGGAAAGAGTAATTGTTTATAAGAGCAGTGGGAAAGCCGCAACTTCTATCATTTGCGAGATCGTTCACAATGTGAACACTGCTCACGACCTTCGCCTATTAATCCGAGATGCGCTCTAAACCAGTATTTGATTACATATTACCAACAAGGCGACTGTGGGTCATATGTCTTTTTGGGAGCCCGGGGAATTTCGCCGGGCTGGATATGTTGTTCTCACTCTTTTGTGTCGCATATCTGCGGCGCGCGCTTCGTGCTCGGTGTGCTGTGAGGAACGTCCAAATTAACCGGGTTGCGGCCAAATATGTCACAGCCAACGAGAGTTTGATGCCAATAAACAACCACGCCAGCGCTGGTTGAGCACGTACCCAAGAGCACGTACGAAGTTTCCAGCTTTTGTGATTTAGGTAGAATTAAGGAGCGTTTAGTTATTATCTAAATAAAGTGATATTAAAATCACAAATTACGACCACTTGTTTCGAAGCTTTATCATTTTGAATAAGTTTTTAGCCGGTTTAATATTTCACCTGTTTTATTTGACGTCCACAAGAAAATGAACAGTATGGTTTATTTCGGAAATAGTGGCAAACAAAAAAAGTCCTCAAATTTATCGTATGTTACTGTCGACTTAATAAAAATGCAAATACTGGTCATAAAGCCTCTTTCTTTCCGGAGCAGAAGCAAGCTAGCTCTTTAAGAGAGCATCTACTGAATAGCTCTGCCATCGGATATAAGCAAGTGGATTGTCTGATGTGCCTCAATCGTTTGGTTCTTTGTGCTTGCACGGCGGTAAATTGTAATATTACCAGCCACTAAGTCAACATTGCTACACCCATAAGAAGGCAAAGTTAGCCAATGGAGCTGAAGCTAAGCGGCGTGAGACCAAGACTGCCTTTGTGCTGTGTATAACTATAGCAGAAGCTGGTGGCTCTAAGTTTGACATCTTAAGAAACACTCTTAGGAATTGAAAAAAAAAATAGACGGAAAAGAAAAGACATACGTCACAAAAACCTGGCTCAAAAAAGCCTAATAAAAGAGATCTAGAAATTGAAAGATGGTAGACTGCAGCCTATCGAAAAAAAAAGGCGTCTTTTCAGTAGAGAGTTTTTCAGAGCGACAGCTGAGCGGGTGACACAGGAAAGAAGGAAATTATAAAAAAAAGATTTAGGCGAACACGAAGTGCAAGCAACAGTGAAGGAACTGTGATGCTACTAGGCTCACGACGAAGAACGTCGCGTGGGGGAACGGGGCGAAGCCGGCCTGCAAAGCTGTTGCCAGTTGCAAAAAAAAAAAACAAACAAAACAAAACAGATAAAGACAACCAACTTAGGGTCACTTTGATCGCGCTTAGTGGGTGAACTAGAATGTGTACAAAGCGTACATAACTTGGAATATATAAGAGCGGGTGCATAAGACTACTGCCACAGCCTTCCATTCCGGCGGCTCTTATTTCTCGGCCTCGCTGTCATCTCATCGTCCTGCTACCCATCTGGAGAAAAATCTCGGTGGACGGCGTCGCTTCACACTGCGCCTCCAGACACGAGGACCGAGACGGAATAAAATTTCTCGAAATTTTTCATAGCTATAAGGCACGCGCGTGTACACCTGGAGAGGGGACATTGATCATACTCCGCGAAGAGACATCGCGCTCTTACACTCTACTTTTGCTCTTCTTTTCATCGAAAAAAAACGCGTTTTTCTAGTTTCCTGCAAAGTCTGTTCGGGAGCCAGAACTTCGAGGCTTTCTTTCTTATAACGCTTCGCCGATGCCCGATACGTTCTTCAGCTCGCCCACGCCGCACAGTTCGAGCCGTGCCTGGCAGGCTTAGTTCCGCATGAACGAACACGACGTGAAATCCGGGCAGTCGTCCACACTTGTCGCCGCGAAGCGGTGGATATCGATATGTCCTGTCGCAACGTTACGTCACCCGGCACTTGAAATATAGTTGCTCGTCGTAGTTGAGTAGTTGCAGCAAACGTAGACAACGAGGAGAACCTTTGTGGTCCTCGACCAGATGATCAGATAGGGAGTCATAATAGGGCACTTGCCACGTAACTTCTCTGGGTTATGCGTCGTGACTATTTAGGATTATGAGTTCAAATCAGCGCAACCAACAGGAGGTTACAGAAGAGAGCCCACATAGTTCTTCCTCTGCGTCCTCTTTTGTGTTTTGTCAGCTGCGCTGATTTGCACTCATAATCATGTTTTACCAACACGCCCAATTCTAGAATCTTCCAGGATTCAACAAGAAGGGCGCATATCTGGAGACGCACAACTAAGAGAGGCCATTCATAAATTGAGGCATAGGCTTTCTTGAAACATCTTCGTTTTGGCTTCCTTATAAAACCAATCCAGTAGTAACTAATTCCCACGACAGCACAGTTCGTTGCATTAGTGCTATTGCGTAGTTCTTGAGGGATGACTGGACAGATGCTCGAAAGTTGCAAACCCTTTTGAAAGACGACTATGTGAACATAGCGGAGACTTGCTGACCGCTTTCAGAATCGATTTACGAAGATACTGTTTGAAGACATGCAGTTACAGATCTTTAAGTTTTGAGTCACGCATGTCAGACAAAAAATTGTGCGCCCTTAAGTTTTGCCTTTAAGAGCTCCCCGCCATAGCGGTTTTTCGTTGCGAGTGTGTATTTGAAACACTTGGTGTATAAAATCTTTCCGAGCTTGCTATGCACCCACTACACGGCCTTAAGGGTGCTGTAGCGTGTGTGCCTGTTGTAGTGGGCAAATGGCGTTGAAGGATAAACTCATTATGAAGATCCCAAGTTCGGATGCCTGATGGCAATGTACGCTTGTACTACGCATCATTACGGCAATATTTCATGTTGTATTGTGAAGCATGTATACAGGACGAGTGCGTTAGTAATATGTAAACGTTTCATTGCGTTTCCAAGCAATGGAAGTTCATTTTCAGTTTATTAACAGCAGGGGCGTGGTCATGTGGTGTTACACCCGATCGTGACGCAAACGACGAGGGTTTGATCCCCACGCAAACTCAAAAATTTTATTATTTATTTTGTTTGCATCTTTCTCGATTTCTCGTTCACGCAAACATGATGGTTTTTCACTCACAACTAACGATACCGACACTGGCGCCGGCGCCGGCGCTGGCGCCGGAACTTATGCGAAACCATATCTTTAACACTATATCCTTAATACTTTGGTGAATCGTGCCATAAATAGAGCTTTTTTTTTGGTAGCACTACATCTAAAAGCAAGACCTGCAGATTGTTACTGGCAGTTTTTGTCTTTATACAAATGTGCCTTGCAAACATAGATTCAAATTCATCATCAATAATCTCTGTCAAAGGCAAGGTACTAGCCTATATACAAGTAAAAAAGAAAGCAAAATCTGAAAAGACCTCGAAACTCAGAGTAGGGTTCTTTTCTCTTGTGACTTATCGAGTTTGCCCGAAATGTATACTCAAGGCTACACAGACACATGAGCCACCCAATATGTGGCCGAAGCCATATAACTTTCACACAATAATTTCCTCAAAAACCTTTCTTAAACAATTGAATCCCAGCCGTGCCGGCCAAAATGCTTGATGCCCGTGTATATATGTCCTTAACTACGGCGTCTCTCATAATCATGTGGTGGTTTTAGGACGCCAAATTCTAACAATCATCATTTATTTCCTTAAACAAGACAACGCAATATATGCGCAAGAATGATGAACTTCGAGACGAATTCTGGCACGATAATTTAGTAACAGGTGATATAGCATCAGGATTTCTAAAGGAGAATGAATGCAACACATGATCACTCTGCATTAATCAATTGGAATATTTTATTATATATAAGCAATAAAAACCTAATTTACATCAGCTCAGCAATTAACAATCAGCAACAATCGTTGCCGCTTCTTAAGCTTTGGTGATCAAAAAAATTTTCTTTTAGGGCGAAGCTCTTTATAGCATCACCTGGTTGGTCGTTGATTGACGTCACTCTATTCAGTGTGCCACCCCAGTGGCGTATCCTTTATCATTCAATGAATAGCACTGCTCCTTAGAGATGCATGGAAAACTGCAGTTGGGTGATGATATACTAGATGGTGCTGTACGCATTCTATGTCGTCATTACCATTTCTCATCTAGTTTCCTAGATGGCGCTGTCCCATAGCGATACAGTTTTGCGATACAGGCTGGCGATACAGGCTAGCGATACAGGCTGGCGATGCAGATTATAAAGGAAAGACTGCAGGCGTGGATAGAGGATGAGGGGGTGCTGGGGGAACTACAGAATGGGTTTCGGAAACACAGGAGGTTGGAAGACAATCTGTTCTCACTGACGCAGTGCATCGAAATAGCAGAAAAAGAACACAGGCCCCTGTGGCTAGCATTTTTGGATATCAAGGGAGCGTACGATAGCGTGGTTCAAGAGGAATTGTGGGGAATACTGGACACACTAGGCGTGAAACATGTAGTCACTAATCTTTTAAAGGGTGTCTATAAAGGTAACAAGGTAGCTATAAAGTGGGAAAAACAGGTATCCAAGCCTGCAGAGGTAAAACGGGGGCTTAGGCAGGGGTGCCCCCTGTCACCCTTATTATTCATGATGTACCTACAAGGATTAGAGGCAAAATTAGAGGGAAGTGGACTGGGCTTCAACCTCTCTTTAGTCAAACAAGGAAAACTTATTGATCAGGCACTACCAGCATTAATGTACGCAGATGATATAGTGCTAATGGCCAACAACAAGGAAGATTTGCAGAGATTGATGGACATCTGCGGTAATGAGGGAGATAGGTTAGATTTTAGATTCAGTAGGGAAAAATCAAAAGTCATGATTTTCAATGACAACGAAGGTAGTGAGCTTAGAATACAGGAGGTCACGCTAGAGATAACAGATAAATACAAATATCTGGGCGTATGGATAAGCAATGGGACCGAGTATCTGAGGGAACACGAAATATACGTGACGACTAAAGGTAACAGGAATGCATCAGTCATGAAAAATAGGGCACTGTGGGATTACAATAGGTATGATGTTGTGAGAGGAATATGGAAAGGGGTCATGGTTCCTGGGCTGACGTTCGGCAATGCGGTCTTGTGCATGAGATCAGAAGTTCAAGCAAGGTTAGAAATTAAGCAACGTGGAATAAGTAGGCTTGCCTTAGGAGCTCACGGGAATACACCAAATCAGGGAGTACAAGGTGATATGGGATGGACATCATTTGAGGGCAGGGAAGCTAGCAGCAAGATAAAATTTGAGAAGCGATTGAGAGAAATGGGGGAAGAGCGTTGGGCTAGGAAGGTTTTCAGCTACTTGTACATGAAGAATGTCGATACAAAATTGAGGAAGCGAACCAGGAAGTTGATTGGTAAATACTTAGAAAGCAGCAGGTGGCCAAACCAAAAAGAACTATCGGTTAAGAAGAAAGGGAAGGAAACGGAGACTGACATGTGGAGAATGGGCATGATTAAGAAGTCCGCACTAGAGATCTATCGAACTTTTAAGCAGGAAATTGCCAAGGAAAGGATCTATGATAATACTCGGGGTAGTTCTCTACTGTTTGAGGCCAGGACGGGAGTACTACGAACCAAGACATATCGGGCCAAATACGAAGGGGTAGACACAGTATGCAGTGCGTGTGGAGAGGAAGAAGAAACTGCCGAACACTTGATAATGTTCTGTAAAGGGCTTCACCCTATAGTTCAGGATGATGGCGCAGAGTTTTTCAAAGCACTGTGGTTTAGGGACCGGGAGGGCAAAATAAACTTTAAGCGGGTAGACTTAACTAGAAGGAGGTTATCTGATTGGTGGCTAAAGTCAAGGCACGAGTGAAAATTAAACTCTTCACTGCAAAGTAGGAATCCTCAAACTCACTTTTTAAGGGGAAAAAATATATAGTTTTTGGTTCATTAGGTATTACGGCTTGGTGGCGCTAGCCACCGCCCGATCTAAAGGGTACAGCCATATCCATCCAGCCATCCATCCACAGTCCCATCGAACTTTTAAGCAGGAAATTGCCAAGGAAAGGATCTATGATAATACTCGGGGTAGTTCTCTACTGTTTGAGGCCAGGACGGGAGTACTGCGAACCAAGACATATCGGGCCAAATACGAAGGGGTAGACACAGTATGCAGTGCGTGTGGAGAGCAAGAAGAAACAGCCGAACCCTTGATAATGTTCTGTAAAGGGCTTCACCCCTTTACAGGATGATGGCGCAGAGTTTTTCAAAGCACTGGGGTTTAGGGCCAGGGAGGGCAAAATAGACTTTAAGCGGGTAGACTTAACAAGAAGGAGGTTATCTGATTGGTGGCTAAAGTCAAGGGACGAGTGAAAATTAAACTCTTCACTGCAAAGTACGAATCGTCAAACTCACTTTTTAAAGAAAAAAAAGTAAATCTAGTTTTGGGTTCATTAAGTATTACGGCTTGGTGGCGCAAGCCACCGCCCGATCTAAAGGGTACAGCTATGTCCATTCATCCATACATGCAACATGGTTGTTTGGTGAATGAACAATAGATGGCGTTGGATGTGCAGCTGCTCGCCGATTGGCTGCTGCACCGGGTGCGAGCGTCATAAAAGGGCGCTCACTCCTCTCATCTCTCATTCTCCTAAATTATCGCCGTACATGAAGGAGTTCGCTTTCCAGATCGTGCTTGGTTGGATGCATGGATAGACGCACGGACGAATTAAGGCACGGACGGGCGGATGGAAGCATATATGGACGAAAGCAGAGACGGATGAACGCATGGACGGACGGAGGAACGCTTCGGCGTGCCCATCATGATTCACTTCGTGAATATGCTATGATTTTTCTTTTGACAATCACATCGTAATGCCTAATTATGGGTGCTTATGGAACACAAAACGTTTGTGGCGCAGTTGTGAGTCATGAAAAAGGAACAATAAAATAGTGTCACAATGAACCATGAAGGTGTTTTTTTAACATTTCACTCGTAGATTTCTATCTAATATAACCTTGCGATCTTTTTACAGTGAAAGCTGTTATGAGATCGCAAAAAGGCTGATTCTGGCGCCGTAGTTGCCCGTCACTGCCTCCGTCGCATCCGCCGTGTTAAACGTAAAGGCCTTCGCCTTCATGTTTTATATGCATGTAGTCATAAACATCACCAGCAGCCATACTATACGCTAACTGTAGGGCACATTCCACTCCCTTGTTTCAGTGCTTGCTGCGCCCACGTTATCCCCACGAAGATCTGAATATCATGCGCCAATTTAAATTCCTGCCTCCGCTTTTTACGCATGCCTTCTGTTAAAATCCACTCTGTTACTTAAATGGCCACCAGTTGTTTTACCGTATCGCTGCTTGCCCTACCCATTTTATTGGGATGGTAGCGTGGCTGTTTTGATGCTATGTAAATACCCTGTGGATATTTGTGTACGTGTGCATGATGTTGCGTGTTTCAATACTAACTTAATTAAACATTCTCTGGCATGTGAGTGGAACAGGTTCATTTTTTATGACTATAAAAATGAACTCCCATAATTACGTAACAACGTTCCCCAATGGACGTAGAATACTACTACCCCCCGTCTCTCTAAAAACACGGCATATTCACAAAGTGAATGATGATGAGTGGATGAAGCAGTTGAATCGTTCGGTGCTACCTTGAATGACCCGTGACATCGACCATTCACACTTGTAAAGAAGGGCGAGTGGTGTAGAGTTATGTACAATGTTTATCGGTCATAACTGGTATGTTGTGTTGAGTCATGAATTTCAATTTGCCTTCATTACTACTGCTATCAACCGCGGACTTCTAGCACATGTTTTTGCGTGAAGCTGGTGGTGAGCCTCACTACTGCTATGTGGCATCGAATTTAGCCTGAAGTTGGAAAAGGCGAGGTCTGGACACGTTTCCGTCGTGTTTGTTGGTTGTTTTCAGTCATACCAAATGCTTGACAGAACGTATCGACACGTCATCTATTGTACAAGCCAGTCGTTTCTCATGATAATGATCGTCATCGTCTTCATTGTCATCGTAATCAGCGTCATCGTCATGACGTATAGTGCGTTCCTTGCATGTGCTGTGCCGTGATGGCAGAAGGAGAATGTGTGGTGTGGTAGTCGCTTGTTCTGCATCGTCATCAGCATCATTGTCAGAGGTGGCTACGGCGCAAAACAACGCCAACGGACAAGCCTCGACTATAAGGAGCGTCGCCCATAAAACTAGATGAATTAAAAAAAATGCTTAGGACAGCATAAAAATCAAACCTAGGCCCTTTGCCTGGCAACCCGGGTTTTATACCCGGCCACGGCAGCTACGTTTCGAAGGGGGCAAAATACAAGCACACTCCAGCATTCAGGTTTAGATGCGTAATAAAGAACTCAAGTAAATAAAAATTAATCCGCAGTTCTCTTCCATGGTGTGTCTCTCTCACTACAATATTGTAATTTCGGCACCCAAGAGCCGAGAAATTAATCAACAGGGACCGTCCCTTTCCCTGCACTAACAGTGGTTCATATTGGTATCAGATAGAACTGAACTGCGTGATTATATACGCAAGGTTTTTTTTACTAATAATTTTGCGTATTGAACAAGCATGCTTAAACACGAACCCAATAACCCCCTGTCAGCGTGGTCAGAAATAGAACTGTGCTTTGGTAACGCAGGGGATGTCGACCAGAGAACACTAGAAATAAGCGTGCGATAAGAATTACTTGTGTAACACGTGTAACACTATCGTGGTCATTCATTCCGTAGGACTCTACAATACTCATTGGAAGGAAATGTGGCGTGGCGATATTGTTAAGCCATCTTGGGAACGATAAGCGGCACATAGATTTGCCGAATTTCTTTCCTGCGGCTTCGGATGCTTTTGTGACTTTGTTTATTGTTGTTATTAGCTTTTGCTGTGGATTAAAAAAAGGCTAGCATGGAACTTCGTGACCTGATTTGAATTATTGACCTTATAAGATAACGGTGGTGATACGAGGATGCCCAGCTGTTGCCAAAGTTGTTGAATTGTTTCTTTCAAAAAAGCGGCTCAGGCAATTCGATATATATACTATATCCATTATTTGTATGCTGACTGATGCGCTCTGTGTTGCAACTTACAGCAACTCTATTGCCAGACTTGACATTAGTGTGTTATTCTGAAACTCAACGAATCATTCCACCATTACTCGTAGTTTCAAGCAGGGAAACTATGTCTGCGACATATAAAGCTTTGATAATTTTGGATGATATATACGCTGTGTTACAGTTACCCGCCGTTATTGTACACACTTAATTAGGTCCTGGGTAAAGGCTGTCTGTATCCAGAAAACCAGACGCAAAAAGCCTGGTTTTGTGGCTATATCTATCATTTTAGGCGGGATCTGGTGAAGAGTGTACTCAGGTAGCCTTCTCTACCTCCTCACAACCATTAAGATTCCTAAAATTAACTAGAAGGCACTCTGGCGCGGCCATTGTTCAATGCCTCTGAGAATTGTGGGTAGCACACAAAAGTTCCCTTGTCTTCATGCTTACATGCTTCAAGTGCTCTCGTGACAATATTTATTGCTTTGGTTTGGTTTTCTTTCGAATAAAAGAACCAACCTGTGTGAACTTCATGACCCGACTTGAAATAGTGAGCCTAAAAGGTTGAAGTGCTGAACTGCTGAACATATGCTGATTGTCGTTTTGTCATAAAGCAGCTCCAAGCCACGCGAAGCCAAATGAAGTAAAAACAAAATGAAAAGTAGACAAAAAACTAGCGTACTACCCATCATTTCATCGCTGAATGAAGCACCGTGCGTTGCAGCTCCCATGGACACTAGCGCCAGAAATCCCTCTAGTGTGGAGCGAGAGAGGAATAACAACAAGAGGGAAAACAGGCAGCTTAACTAGCCACATGCTCGGTTGGCTATAACTACGTTGGGAAAAAGAAAAATGGGAGTATAAAGAGTATTCATAGAAAATTCTTTGCCCACCACAACTTACCCGAATCCGAGTCGGCGTGAACGACGAGACCGTCATCTCGTACCCATGACGTCACCGTGACGTATTCCTTGACGTAGCTCGGTATCTGGCAGCGTAGGACGCCAGTGTTGCCTTTGATGACAAACTCGTCGTACACTTGCACGTCAAACTCCTGGTTCACGGCTGCGATGAGAGAATATTACGTGTTAGCTCCCCGGCTCTAAATTTCCGCTTTACGCGATTCTGGACAACCAAGCCGTCATGCATGCAGACAGACAAACAAATTAAGTCATCTAGGAAATGTTCTAATTAAGATCTTATAAAAACACAATTAGCGTAATAAGGCTAATAAAATGCGTGAAACCGATAATTGATGCATGATTTAAATAAAATGGGAATGACAGGTGAATCAAATACGAACTATTGTTACAGGGGCATAAAAGTAAATTAAATGCGAATCAATATTGACTCAATGGTTAAAAATATTTATGGAAATAATATCAAGAATGTTACCTTGAATTAAAAGTGAATCAAATAATAAAAGAACACTAAAGACAAATAAAAATTTACGTCGAAGTGAAAACTCAATGTATCATAACGTCTAAAATGACAATATTATTGACAGCAGTGCCCTACTAACCAAGAAATTAAAGTAAATGCACGAGAAAAAATGCGCCTCAGTTGGACGTTTGCAAAATGATCCCGATGACGTAAGACAAAGCGCCTACAAGCAATGACTAGTAATCGATCTAGCTACACTAAATAAGGAACCTTCCGTATATCAAGATACGCAATATAATGCTCATTATTCATTTCCATTTGATTCATGGAAAAAGAACCGCCGGACGTTACAGTGTTAAAAAATAGGTACTGCTACTTACTAAATTTTGATTAAAGTGCTGTCAGAATACTCACTACCCAAGTAGTAACTGCAAGTAATAGAACACATTCTTTTATTACTTTGAGGTAGCAAATATCTGTGTTTACTACCTGCAGTTACTACTTCGGTAGTGAACGTTGTGACATCACTCTATTACCTCACAATTCAGTAAGTAGCACTACCTTTTTTAGGAGCGTACTAAGGGGAATGGTGCGAGTGGTTCAAAAATTAAATTTTCGCCCAGTTAAACTGGACAGGTCGTGCCATCTATCGGGGTCCAGTTTAACCAAGCATGCCCTCAATTGTTAAGGCCATGACTAAGCATTGTTCAATGGCCATTGTTGCTGCAGTGACTCCCGCTACTTTTCCTCTGCTGCTATAGTGTCAGCGGCAACGCGTTAAAGTCGGGCAACGTTGTGCACGGTAACAGTGACGTCAGACTTTTTGTTCAGGCGGGTAATTTACTAACCCGATGCGGACCACTAAAGCGCGATTTTATTTCAAAATAAGCCCTTCCATAGCACAAAAGTAACACTACGAGGTTTCTGGACCACTATTTCAACTACCAATGTCGACTTCAGAGTTTTATAAAGGGACGCTGAAGTCAAATAACAATATACATCAGAGTGAAAGCTTAATGTATGACAACATCTAAAACGTCAATATTATCAACAGCAGTACCCTACTTACCAAAATATTAAGTGGTAAATGCACAATAATACACATACCACCATAGGGCATTTTCTAAATGATTCCAATAACGTCAGACGAACCACCTACAATTATTCACTAGTAATCGATCTAGCAGCACTACATAAAAACCTTCCGTGCATCAAAAGACCCAACAAAATGCTGCGTGTTCGTTTCATGGAAAAAGAGAACCGCCGGACGTCTTCAGGTGGAATGGTGCGAGTGGTTCAAAAATTCACTTTTCGCGTCGTTATACTGAACAAGTCGTGCCATCTAGTGAGCCCAGTTCAACGAAAACACGTCTGTCATCTCGGAGCCAACGGCAGAAAATTGATCAATGACCGTTGTTGCTGCTGTGGCTCCCGCTGCTTTCGCCCCGCCGCGGTGGTCTAGTGGCTAAGGTACTCGGCTGCTGACCCGCAGGGCGCGGGTTCGAATCCCGGCGGCGGCGGCTGCATTTCCGATGGAGGCGAAAATGTTGTAGGCCCGTGTACTCAGATTTGGGTGCACGTTAAAGAACCCCAGGTGGTCGAAATTTCCGGAGCCCTCCACTACGGCGTCTCTCATAATCATATGGTGGTTTTGGGACGTTAAACCCCACATATCAATCAATCAATCCCGCTGCTTTCGTTCTGCTGCTACCTGTGTCGGTGGCCGCGCAGTAAAACGGGTCAACGTTTTGCACGGCAACCATGACTTGAGATAATCCGCTTCTTGAGGCGGGTACTTGAATTGCGTTATCCGGATGCAGACCACTAAAGCTTGATTTTAATTCGAAGTAACTCCTTCCTTGGCACAAAAGTAACACTACGAGGTTTCTGGACCGCTATTTCAAGAATCAACGTCGACTTAATAGTTGCCTTTAGTGCTCTTTTATCACTTCGGCTATCAAGTTTGGGCATGCGAAACCAGGGGGGATGTCTGGGCGACTGAGAGAGAACAAGCAATGCGATGTAACAATGCAATCGACTAATAATGCCAGAATATATGAATAAGTATCTCGCACGAACATAGTCTTTCGTTTTCGCTCTCCTTAGCGTTAGCTAAACAGACTAACTTTTTAGTAGATGTGTGCTCACTGCCGGTTGTTATAACCAAGAAAACTACAAGCATTAATCCACAACTTGCAAAGCGCAACATCGCTCACAGCATCAATTCAAGCAAATGTTTGAAAAGACGAAAAGACGGTTATTTTTTTTCTTTGCGCATGGGTCGTATGTAATAAATCACAGTTGAGAGCCGGGGCTGTCCTTGTGTGCATCTTCAAGTGTTTAGTGCTGTATTGTGCTGTGTCAGTTTCATACGTTATGAATCAAGAGCAACTAGCCAGACTATCCGTTTTGTTGAACTTCATGACAAGTAAAATCTTGCTGAAACTACAATGCCTCGTCTTTCGGGTGATACTGCACACCTTAGGTCTACGGATAGACATAAACGATTTCTGCTTTTCTTGCATAGTGTGAAGGGCTTATTTCTTTCCTTGTTCTTGCTATTATAACACAATTTCGTTCCGTGAAGGGTAGCTAACGAGAGTTAGCTCAGCTTGACTCTTGCGCTTTTATAATAATTATATTTCGTTTTTGTTGAGCACTACCAGCGCCCGCAAATATTTCTCAGGTAAACAGTTGAACATTTTATCAGACTCGTTAACATTAGGGGTGCTGAGTGCTTCCTGTCATACGCATTTATTACAATCGAAAAGATTCAAATGAAGAGGTGCCACGCTAGATCCTATTGTTGGATAAAACTTCGGAAATCCGCGGCACTTCCTCTTGACAGGTGGATGGGCATTATGGTATGACGTCATGAGCAGGACCCCCGCTGACCTCGCATTCAGAGAACATCGCCGAGTGCATGAGCAGTGCTATTTCTTTAGTCCGGAGACGATCGGTTGCAGCGCTTCATTCACCTGGGCGTGGCCTCTCTAGATTTCTTAATTTGTATCCAACTATAGTGGTTTCGACGTCTATAGATAAGATTCTTAAATAACGACTACGTACCATACGCTGTTCGACAGCGGGACTTGTTATTCTATTTCCCGAAATCCTCAGCTCATTTTGTGTAACATTATTACGAAGTAGTGGTTGTCGCGGCTTCATCACAAAAATTTTGAATACTCAAGCTAGGACGCATAACAGCAAGGTACTTGCATTAAATGATCGATTATTTGTTGGCGTTTTGTGGGCCGCTAAGGTGTGACAGCGCTGTGCGTTTAAGGGTGGTATAGCGATTTGCATCTGCACGTGTGCTTGGTTTCGGAGTTTCATATTTATTTCGCATGCACTCATGAAATGATGGTGATTATTGAGCTTGAAAAGCCTGAACTTTACCAAGTAAGTAGTCATGCCGCATGTTGGTAATACAAAGAAAAAAAAGTAGAATAATTTTCCAACATTCTAACTTTCTTAAAGTTAATAAACTTAGGGAGTTGAGACTCACTTTCATTTCATTTCCTTTAAAATACAGGTGTCGTGAACGAAAGCCTAACTGCAAAGTTTTTGCAGCAAGAAACCAGATGCGTAGAACCACGCGGGTAGTATCCAGCCAAAATCGATAATCAGTCGTGTGATGAAAAGAACAAAATCCTTGCAGTTTCCTGTGTATGACCATAAAAGTATATTTGGCTTGTAATGGCCACACAGATGACTTCAATTCCATTACAGCCGGCCTTCTGTTAAACTTAAAACGTAGTATCAAAAGTTTCCAGTGGTCGGGGTCCTCCGGGATTCAACAGATTGCCGAGGTGTTCTCGTATGCAACGTAAACCGTACCAGCTAGCCTATACGAAGGGTTCCGCACACGGATTCCCTCAGACAGTGGAAGCGGAGTGTGAAATCGCGTGCTCGCCAGTGGAACACTCCGGTCGCTAAGCCAAATGCGGTGTGTTCCTTCGAAAACGAGAACGGCAACAGGAAAGAGAAGGAGATCACCGCCGGGGCTCCCGATGACAGATTGGGGCGGTCGATCATCCCGAACAGGCGTGCACCATCTTGCTACTCAGACGGCCGAGCCATCTGCCTCGGCAGCGAGAGACGTATCCGGCGCGTAGCAGGTGACCGGACACGCCACGAAGCGCCTGGAAACATCGCTTTATGGGAAGCGGAGTGAGGGGGCAGGACACGTATCTCCGGTTGATAAGGAAAAGGGGCTGACGAATGCCGGACGGGACGGACAGCGGGCAACGGGAGCTCCCGCTTTTACGCAATCGCCGGGCAGAAAGCGCGAAGAAGCCCGTCTTCGGGAGACGCGAGTAAAACAATCAAAAAGAAGTCCTACTATAATGCTCGAATGAGTACGGAATCCCGCGAAGGCGAAGAACAAAACGTATACGGGAAGGAAAATTCCCGGCCGGGCGACTCGGTTCTTTCGTGCCCGACCGTTTTCTTCGCGCTCGATAGCAATTCACGGCTCGTCAGTTTCTCGGGCGGCGCGACACAATGAGACCGCGAGGAGACGGCCAAGAAATACGAGGTGGGTCGAAAAATAAATGGAGCCTGAGGCTATGAGCAGACGAGAGATGGTTACCGCAGAGCCTGCGCGAAGAAAGAAACGAAAGGTAAAATGGACACCGAGGATAAAAAAGGATGCGCAGCTCGCCGAGGAAGAAGCACGAACAGCTTGGGGACGTGGCGACGTCCGGTAGGAAGAGATAGTTGAATACGGCCGGGGAAGTGACCGCTAAACATGGGGGCGTGTATTGCCCGTGGGCACTCGCGCCAACCGTCCCCGCGTATCCAGCCATTCCAGCGTCTCTCGTAGTTGACAAGAAGACAGTGAAGCCTGGGATGAAGAAGACAAGGGGAAGTGCGCATTTGCCGTGTATAGTATTGAAAATAACTGTCGAAGCCAAACGGTGTACTGTTGTGTTTTTTTTTTCTGAGGAAATTCTCGCAAGCTAAAGAAAAAAAAAACCTCATGCGGTGTGCATCTCTGGATGTCAACCCAAGAAAAAAAAGAATGTTTCTCACAGAAATGTGTGCACCGAACAAGCATAAACACAACGTACCAGCGCAAAACAGGGGCATACAATAAACCCACACGTGCAAGCAAGAAAGTTGAGGCACCGACACGTCAAAGCCCCTTGATGCTCGAAAGACAACAGCGTGAAAGTAACTGTGCGTGTGCTACGAGACCACGCGAAACGAACTCAGCGTAGAAACAAAACAGTGAAAAGCGAGAAAGAGACATTGCAGTGATTTGTAAAAGAATTCTACAAGCTGGGACAGAAAGCAATCAGGAGCACATCGTGTCTTGATCTGAAATGTGGCATGACAGCTGAGCAACAGGACTTGGCAGCAGAGAGAGTGTGATTGGTGCACTCTCGGAGCCAAAACTATGG